>NC_143212.1:10888620-11191651 GCF_030267445.1 Bombyx mandarina | reverse complement strand
TTAGATCTTCGCTAGATTAAAATATTTTAATATTTTTAACTTACCCCAAATGGATTATTCACATCGACAATTCCATATGGTATTCCCATGAACATGGAGTATTCGCCGTCGACAGCTCTGATTCCTCGTATTAAGCCGACATTTGTATCAACTAAAGGATCTATTCTTGATAATCCTTCACAATTATTTGCCCCTAAAAACAAAAATAAAAGGTAAAGCAGCATTGTTGTTTTATCGCGATGCCCACATGAAGTAAATTGGTATCATCTTTGGTGAGTTCAGAATTTCAAGTATCTTTTATCAGATAAAGGTGGTTGGTTACACGCATAGAATAATATAAATAATATGCGGTAGTAATTTTTGTACACATTTCTCAACAAATATTATAAATATGTAATGAAATAAATAAATGTGTTTGTATCTCAAACAAAAGGTATAGTCGATTATATGTAGATCGGAGCTTTAATAGTTAATTAGTGCGAATGTGTACAAATAAATTAAATTGACTGTTGCTCAAGCAATTTCGAAAACAATATATGAACATGGTTGGCAGTATAGTTAAACGCAAAGTACAAGGCGATGTCTAATCACAAGTTGAACAAAAGAAAGTATGTATTTTAGACTCAAATTAGTAGAAAAAAAAATGAAAAAAAAAATGAACCGAATAGAAAATCGAAAAGTGTGCAAGAGCAAAACGAGGAATGTTGGGGACAAAAAACCTAATGAAAAATTGCCGGTCAAAGTAATAATGTTTCAGTGATTAAGTTTATTTTAGGGATTAAATTAGATATTTATTTCATCAGTGATTTTTTCGGATTTAAATAATCGATGTCGATTCATTGATTTTTATATTTAGAATTTTTCTGTACGTTTGTCTGTTTTTCACTGTTTCTCTGTAAATTCTATTTGATTTTTGTGTGTTCGAGTGGGTCCCGTGTAGGTTTAAATGTTTCTTGCGCAGGTGTCAGCTCAGGGGCGCACGATTTCAAAACTACGGCCGGGATGCAATGTAGCCAACTCGATTTACCCAGAGCCAACACCAAAGAGCTATCACACCGGGGGATGTTCAGTGACGTGGCACCCTGTTATCCATAGTCCAGTTCGAGGCGAAGAGTTTGACAAGAAGGTCAGTCTTCTCTTTCGCACTATGGGCCAGGCTTGCATAGTGGTGCGAGACTAGACTAACTGACTAGACTGGTGGTCTTATAAGACTTAGAAGCGGCCTTTCCCCTGAGGTGCTAGGATCCCGACGTCGCCTGGCATCATTTCATGCCGCATATGCAGCGTCGCTACTGGCATTGTTATACTAGGGTCCGCTGTGATCCCCAACGGGCACTTCAGAAGAAGGAATGAACGCCCCGGTTTTACACAGGAAGTTGTGGCCCAATACGTAGCTGGGGTATTCAAGGTACGAGGTGTTATCCGGAGCAGATATCTGTGTCTCCGTTAGAAAAAGTAGAGCAGGCTCAAGGTAGTGGTGTACGGCGTCAAGGTTGCTATGTAGGCCCTTAACGTTGCTGAAATCCACGGTAAATGTGGAATAGAGAGTCACCGAAAAAACCCTATTTCTTTTTCGTACCTTCATTAGTTACAATTTGTTGGGAGTGTGGGATCGGGAGAGGTTGAACGTTCGAGGGAACATCAAGGCAATACCTGAATAAAACGCTTAGCACGATGTGTTCTCGACCACCGGTTTCGTGAGAGGATGACGCAGATCATGGAAGCGCCCACAGTCCACCCTGCATGTGATTGCCGGGATCCACTCCGATCTCCGACTCTGGCACGCCGACCGTACGACAGGATTTTACACCGGTTGGTAGAATAACTTCCCGGGGCGGAGTTTAGTAGTGACACCTGGGTTCGGGTCCCTTACTGACTGGTGGGCGGCGGCGAATACCGTTTCACTGGGTCTCACTATACCTCCGTCAAAGAATAACGTCCCGTGAGCTCGTACGCATGTCTGCTCCACATGTTTCAGCCATCATCAAGAATCACCCCCCAACAAGGAAGTGGAAAGGGAAGGAATAGAACTGGTTCTCCAGCCCACACGCCGGTACACAGCTAGACTATTTGGCGGCGGACTCTAGTTGGAGGGAGGTCGCCAGCCAGTCGGACCACCGGCTTTGTTTTCGGCTCCCGTTTAGCACCACCGGAGGGTCACTTGTAGGAAATCACGGGCTAAACCTACAGAAGCGGGAAGCAACAACCCACAAGAAAAAAACAAGTTCACTGTCCACCTGTCGTAAAGTGGTTATCGGAACCCATAGACATCATAGCATGAATATTATTAACTTCCTTGAGTCATGAAGTGGAAGTCTCAATTGTTCTCTATAACGGCTGTCCCACAATTTAAACCTGAACGCGTCACGGCAGAAGTAAGCAAAATACGGTATAGGCTTACAATATGCCCAGTACTATAACTAACAATAATCGAACTGTCGATATTTATAACTGTCGATTACTTTAATCAAATCCCCAAAATTCGAACCACTTCAGGTGCATTTCAATGGTGTTGTAAGCTAAAACTGATCTTTTAATTGAACAATCAAGCCAAGGACAAGTTTATTAATTTTTGTGTCTTTTTTATATTTTTACCAGAAGACTTGTTTTGTAGATTGCGGCAATCATGGTTTTTTGCCGAGATGATAAAATAATTTTATCTAATCTAATGGATTATCGCATGTAAAAAATGTATACACGCGAAACAGTGGTAAAAAATAATTTGTAGTGCAAGCAAACATTTTTGTCCAGAGGGCTCAGGATATACTATTTTTGCTATTCTACTATTTTACTATTCTCGAAATTAGGTATGGCCCCTTTTTAGGCATTACTTTCGTTGGTAGGCTTATCTTCAAAGACCCCTTCGACGAATAGGTTGATCACTTACGTACCTAATATTGGTTTTTGCAACAAATATGACGTCTAATAAAATAAGTAAATACAAATGGATGTTTCTTTTATACTATGTAAATAAATATAAGAACGTTTCATTTTGGATAGAAAAGATGTCAAAGTGAAGATATTAATGCGAGCGATGAGTAAAAGGAATATAGCAGAAGCTACAGGTAGCCGAGGATATTAGTCTACCTAGATGTGCCTTGAAAATGACTGATAATTCAAAATATATAGGTATGTAAATCGCAAATCAAGTTCAATAATAAAGACGTTGAATTGCTATTATCATTTTAATTTACTGCATAATAAAAGAAACAACAATTAGTACTATTAAAACATCTTGTACATTGTAATATCTAATAACTAATATATTTTTTATTTATTTATTTTTTATCGCCCTTGTAGGCAGACGAGCATACGGCCCACCTGATGGTGAGTGGTTATCGTCGCCCATAGACTTCAGCAATCCCAGGGGCAGAGCCAAGCCGCTGCCTACCGCTTCGTCTTCACATCTATAAAATACATCAGGAATAGAAATAATGCGCGCACAATGCGTCGTACGTTGATCTTATTAAGCCATAGAACATCTTATGAAATGCCAACAAATTGTCTAAAGTTTCAACTCAATCGGATAAAGGAAAGGCGAAAAGAGTAGAATCTATCAAACCAAGCCCCTTTTTTTTCTAAGAAGAATTTATAAATTCTTAGAATTTTCTCACAGTTGATTTTTAATGATCGAAGAAAATCTTCTTTGGAATTTTTATTAGTGCGCTCGAATTATGCTAGCTTTCACTATGACAACGCCCACATAACTACTCAAATTAAATTGACACCACTGCCGAGACCAACTTGCACACGACTTGTTTAATTTTCACATTTCAGATGATCTGGTGTACGTTGTTAACTGGGGCGTTAGTTTACAAATCAGTCAGTCGTCTCCCTGCTACTGGACAATGAACATTGATTTGTAAAATTTAAGTGAAATAAGAGAAACGAAAATAAAAATACTGTTGCCGAGAAGACTGAATAGTATATAATTTGAGATGGTATCGAAAGGGGTAATGTTGTTGTCTTGTCACGGTATTGTGTGGGTGGGGGCCCTTGCTTTCGCGCTATGGGCGGGCGCTGTCAAAGCAGCGCTCTACGACACCGCTACACCGTACACACCGCCTTACAATCGCAAATATATTCCTTTGCAGTGAGTATAACATACAATTTTTATGTCAATTGTCATGGCTTTATTTTCAAATACAGTCTACGGTCAGTTCCAGCCGTTTTTTAGAATATTTAACTTCTTTCTTTGAATTTTTTAACGAAAGCAAAGTTAATTTGCCTCTTGTGCTAGGATAGGACTGATTCCATGTTTCTGGTTTAAATAAATTATTTTAATTACTTTTGCAGTCCTAACGATGATCCATATGAGAATAACGAAGCAGTTGCTGCCTCCGACGATTCAGTTTCCGGTGGATCTAGTATAGCACCCTCTCAATATATTATGGCAGCACTGAAAACTATTTTAGAGGTCGTGAACAAAATGAATAGGCAACGTGCAATGACCAAGGCAATTTCACCCGCTGCAAACTCAACTGCTGTTGTTGTAAGTACCTAAACGTATTATAATTTAATTATTTTAAATGATTGATTATTGTATTTGACTGATTGTTGATTTATTGAAGTGAAAGTGAAGTGCTTCTTTTCATTTATTGCATAGGGTGGACGATTTCACGGCCCACCTGATGTTAAGTGGTTACCGGAACTCATAGACATCTACAATGTAAATGTCACCACCTACCCTGAGATAAGAGTTCTAATGTTTCAGTATATTACAACGTCTACCCACCCTTCAAACCGAAATAAATTAATGCCTCACGGCAAAAAACAAGCAGGATGGTGGTAACTACCGGTGCGGACTCACAAGACGTCCTACCGTCAGTAATTACGCAAATTGTAATTTTGCGGGTTTGATTTTTATTACACGATGTTATTCGTTCACCGTGGAAGTCAATCGTGAACATTTGTTAAGTACGTATTTCATTAGAAAAATTAGTACTTGTCAGGGCGATTCGAACACCGGTGCATCGCTAGATACAAATGCACCGGACGTCTTATCCTTTAAGCCACGACGACTTCAGGAATGCTATAGCTTCTCTTCTATTAATTTGCAAAGCAAAGCATCAATTCGATTTCAATTAAAAAAAAATCTCTTATTTAATATATTATAGATTTGTATTAAATTTAGGTGCGTGTGTATACAGAAATGTATGTGATCTAATTTATAAAACTAGAAGTCCCGCAGTAGTCGAAATTCGACTATAATTAATTGGAATTGTAAGTTTGTACACTATTATGATTGTATTTTATAATTCTATAATCACAAATTTCGCCAAGACTACACTATAACAAAATAATATTAAAGACAAACAATATTTAATCTATTCTCAATTTGACAACGGACGCCAAGCACAAAAGTTTGACAATAAATAGTATGCATGCGTGTGTGCGTCAAATACATGGTATGTAGTGTGTGTAATGTTTTCTTTATTGATTTAACGTATCTTTTATGCATTATTTTAAAAAAATATTAGCATTGTGCACTTCTTCTCTATATTCTCTATAAGTGTGGAAAATTGCATACTCCTCCGTCCGCGCAATTTTCGTAAAAAGGGGTAAAACTTTGAATCCCACAAAGTTTTGCTTCACGTATCAGTATATATAGATATTCAAATTAAAGTGTACTACATAAAGTAGGTCAAAATACAGTTTCTTTTTAACTAGGTGACCCAGTGTTATAGCTGATCGGTTAGACACCCTTGTTTGAACGGAATGCACGTTTCGTTGACATGTTCATGTAAATTGAGCCAACAACGACTAGCAAACACACTGTAAAAAAGAATTTCTTTGTATGCTTATTTAAATAGGGTTGTTCGAGTTTTTTTAAAAAAAGCAGTAAGCCTTAAACTGTACGTTGTGTCAGAAAGTCGTTGTGGCCTAAAGGATAAGACGTCCGATGCATTCGTATCGAGCGATGCACCGGGGTTCGAATCCCGCAGGCGGGTACTAATTTTTAATAAGCTTCAGACGTATGTATGTTTGTAACGGAATCTTTGAACATGATTTTGACCCCCCTTCAAAGCGTCGGATTAACTCGGAATTTGGTATACTTATTAAGGACCGATAACAACATAAAAAAAATATTGAAAAAATTGAAATAAAATAAAAAATGAAAAATAAATAATAAAAAAAACTAATAAAATACGCTTTTATAGAAAATCCAACTAAAAAATAGAGAATAAATTTTAATAAATTTGAATTATAAATAGTGTAAGAAAAAATGACTTTATTGTAAAAAAAGCGTGGGGTGCATGGTATCAGTAGTTATAAATATTTTATGAACAGATATGAGTAGAAGGGTTATTTTGATAATATCCTAAAAAGCACCCCACGCTTTTTTACAATAAAATCATATTTTCTTACACTATTTTTCATTCAAATTTATTAAAATTTATTCTCTATTTTTTGTTAGATTTTCTATAAAAGCGTAGTTTGTTAGTTTTTTTTAAACTATTATTTATTCTAATGAAATAAGTACTTAAGAAATATTCACGATTTACTTCCACGGTGAAGGAATAACACCGTGTAATAAAAATCAAATTAGCAAAATTATAATTTGCGTAATTACTGGTTTTGTGAGTCTGCACGGGTAGGTACCACCATACTGCCTATTTCTGTCGTGAAGCAATAATGCGTTTCGGTTAGAAGGGTGGAGAAGGGTGGGGTAGGCTTTGTACTCTATAAACTGAGACTTAGAACTCATGTTTCAAGGTGGGTGGCGGCATTTAAGTTGTAGATGTCTATGGGCTGCAGTAACCATTTCACACCAGGTGGGCCGTGAGCTCGTCCACCGATCGAAGTAATAAAAAAAAATCTAACAAAGAGTCTAAATGTATATTTCAGTTGAAAAGGAGAAAGCCTTCGAATAATACTTTAGTTGAAACTGGACGAGGACTCGAAGACTATTATGATGAGCATCACTATCACGACCACGACCCGACCACAACGACTGCGAAGCCGATGAAGCAAGGCAGGTATACCGACCCCTGGGCTGGCTACTACGATTGGATAATCAACGAAGGCTCCTTCAAGTTCTGGAGCGTGTTTCAAGTAAGTACTTAGTAACTTATGTAGTTGTTATATTGTGATATCAAGTTTTTGAAAGAAAAATAATAACTTTCAATATATATTAACATGCTACCAACCGACCTAGTTGCGTCGATTATTATCTATAATTAACATTGATTAAGTGCATCAAATTTGCTAACAAAAGTTGATTTTTATTGCCATCTAAGACACAAGGCAGGAATGGCGCAAGATAATGCACGAGAAAGTTATTAGAGGAGGCCACCACCCTCAGCACTGAGGATTATCGACGCAAGGAGGAGTCGTCAATGTTAATAATACAGACAAGCTTTTGTGTACCGATCTCTGTAGTTTATAATTAGCGGACACTGTCAGATAAGCAGAATACTCTCAAGCATTTTTAATCAATCATGAAGATCAACCCTTACCCGAGAAACTCTACTCTATTAACTGAATACTTTGCCAAAAAAACTCCCAGATGTGAGCACTCGTGAATTCTTCGATGTACACTCTAATTCTCTTGTAAAGTAACATTGTAACTTGAATTTGCGATCTCTTGAGTGATACAGTAGATTAACAGGCGGATGAGGCGGGATAGTTACGGTACTTACAATATGTGGTGGCATCGCAACATTTTGCTCTTTGCTAAACTTCAGGCGCGAGTTTAAATGCATCAAATAAGTAATTATCGATATAAATGAACTTCAAGAAAATTTGTATTTATGAATGTACGTCCTCTATGCGTTCCTAAGTCATTCACCCGATTATGATGAAGCCTGCAGGAATCAGGCCTGTTGTTGGAACTCTATAGAAGATTTCTGTCATAATGCTATATCAACGTAGGACAAGTGACTCCATAGTAGTTTTATTAAAATAAAATAAAATAAAAACTATCCAAGTACCGATAATCGCAGAGAAACGTGAACGGGTTGCACTAGTTCATTATAAAATATTTTTTTAAAAATTACAACAGTGTGTGTATATGCAAATTTATTAATTGAAAATTAATCAATTTATTATTAATTTATTATTATTAATTTTCAATTATTAATTGAAAATTAATCAATTTAGAGAAAATATTTTAGTTTTTATTGATTTCGAAAAGCCCACCTGAGTCTAAGAGCTACATAGGCCGTACATTGCTTACGCGACATATTTTATATAGTAATGGTAACGGTACTTCCAACTCGGTCTATTGGTAAAACTGCTATTATATTCTAATCTGAAAAGTTTAAAAAAAACAAAAATTATACGGAAAATGTACAAGGGAGGCAATTTCATTTTGAACTTTAAAATAAATTCACACGGTCCTTACTGCGATATCATGAGAATTATCGACTTATTCAAACCATGTACCATGACATTACATCTTTCCAGTGCTTTTATGTAAACAGATTTCATTCTCCGCCAAGTAAACAAATTATCTTGACCTCCTGTGCACCGTGGTGCATCGTAGCGCGAAAACTACTGTTGTCAATTATTTAACATAAAAAAATAAGATAATATAACGCTGTCATTACGAGAAGGAGACATAACATTGACACAATTTTAAATCTGAATTATTATTGTTATGAGTTATAATTTGTCAAGGCAAATTATTTTACTTGAAATTATCTCCGAGTTTTCCTGTTATTTATTTCAATGATTTTTATAAAAAAATTATTTTATCGTTATGGTGAACTAAAATTTGGTGACACAAAGTAGAATAGAAACGAATGGAGGTTAATTTCGTATCGCAGTATCGTATAGAAGGTATACATAAAAAAAAAAAAATTAGGCTGTTTATACGTTTTTAAGGCTTAATCGGACTCAACAAAAGTTTCAGTAATTACTTAATAGAAGTTTCCGCTCAGAATATTAAATTCCATTGAATAAAATTAATTAAAAAGTGATACGTCGCTATACAATTTTAGTGGAATTCGTAGATAATAATATAACAGGTGTCCCCATATAAATTCCCGGGTCCTGTCTAAAATACCATTGGTGAATTGGTAAGAAAATTGCAATAAAATATTAGTTAATAAAACATATTATTTTAATGATAGTTGAACTCAGGGCCCCTTGGTGTTACGTGGATTTCAGAACCCACAGCCAAACAATCTTCAAAGCAGTTAAAGTTTCATCTTATCAATTAATGTATTAAAAAATTAAGCATATACCAGACAAAATCAAGTATAGTATATTCAGATTCTGAATGGTAAACGATAATAAAGTAAAACACATTATTGAAGTATTATTTAAGTACAACTCCACTTAATGAAAAATGGCCGTCTAAATAATAATAATATTATGACAAGCTGTAATTAAAAAACTGCTTATCTAAAAGATACTTTTAATTTCATTTCTGTTTCTGATTAAGTCGATGTTTCTGATAATAATCAGGGGTGACTGAAATGTCATAAAGTTGAACTAGGAGTAATAATAATTCAAAAGCATCTTGATGTTATAATTGGCGAAGCGTGATAACTGTAATCTCCACGGTCATATCTAAGTGGTTTATTTTATGGTTCCGTATTTTTTGTAACCGTAATAGATACATTACGTCTCATAAATTAAACTCACTATATTCAATACATTATACCCAGTGACAAAGGGTTGATTTTTCAATGATCGATTAAAAGTTCTTCATAGTGTATACGTTTAACGTAAATAAATTAATATATTTATTTATCTTTTGTTTTTCAGTTATTTACAGCTGCTCTTCTGCTGTACGCCTGCCTCTCTGCAATCTATTACGCGAAATTCAATCCTATTCTCCCGGACTACAGTATGGAATATGACGACTACTTTTTAGAGCGAACGGTAGGGAGAAAAGCCAGGAGCTTAGAACCCGCCGAATTACCATCTGGTCTATCCTGGATTAACCCACAGACCTTCCAATTCATTATGGATGCTATCTCAAAGCACTACGAATCAGAATAGACTTACTTTAAAAGTTTAAAACTTTGTTTTTTAAGGGACAACGACGATATACGAACGGGTGAGATGGTTACTGCTCATTTACAATTATTGTGGATTTTTTTTACATATTTCCGATGTAATATTAGCGTTATGTTTTACATCGATGGGTCTATCGGTATTTTAAAGTTAAAGTAGATAATCCTTGTTGCCCCTTATTCAAAACTAGAGGTTCAATTATTTTCCAAATTAGTTTTATTCTTATTTTTAGTAACAATTATGAAATACCACCAATATCGTAAGCCGTGATTCGACAGTACTTGAAAACAAGTCCTTATTGAATCGGGTTTTCAATAGTGTATTTTTAAGGTATAAAATGTATCCAAGCTCAATATTAGTTCCTAGAAAAAATATTATACTTTAATTTTAATTAAATTTGCTTTTTATTGAAATGTAGGTGCCCGAATTTTGTTAAATGAAAATTAAACATCTATCGTCTATAAGATACGAACGCAGGCTGCGCATCAACACTTTAAGAAAATAATATAATAATAACAATAAATGTGGTCTAGGTCCACGTACATAAATGTTATACCAATGCAATACAATATCGGAAATATTTAGTATAAAAACTGTCCAAGAAAAATATAATTTAACAGCAGCACTGTGCAATTATATAGCAAAAACGAAATAATTCCTACGAACATGGCTTTTTTATATGAATTAGTTGAATTTCTATCAAGGGAAACATTTCAAATTCGTGAATAATTTCACGTAGAATTCGATAGGTTTTGAAAAAGGTACGTACTATATATAGTTCTGGACTTCGAAAATTTGTGTTCATTGGCATTCGTATTTGTTCCCTTCGTGATACTAAAAAAAACATAATTAAAAACTGTTTTTCATAAAAGTCGTAAGATTAACAATTGAACGAGGCCTTTGCGTTTATTTCCTAAGAATATTAATAAAAAAAAACGGTGATTTCATATTTTCCCGTACATTAAAGTGTACACGTCGCTCGCGTGCTGTTGTATAGTGGTCGGCGGCCGACTTCGGGTTCGATGGCCGGTCGGCTCGCTAGGATACGCACAGGATGTCCACATCACACTGCCTCACCGAGCCTCGATCATACCCTATTACTACTGATTTTGCCTTCTCTATTTATTCTTAAATAGCTTCGATCAGTGTTGTTCATTTTTTACTTGCCAACTAAATCAAAAAATTCTTTTGAATATATATTTTATTCTTTTAAACCGATTGGTAGATTCGACAGTGTTGTTTTCAGTTTTGACAAGCTTTAGTAAGAATTAAAGGACAATTAAAAGTCGTCTCAATCACTTTCAATATTACCAATTCAAATAGTTGTAGACTTATTAAAAATGCTAGTTTATAAAGTCGATACAATTGTTGTCTTAAGAAAAAAAATTGTCGAGTTTTTCTTTGTCACATAAAAAAATTTCGGATTTGTTTGTTTTTTCATTTAACATAATATTTGCTTAGTTTATTTTAAAACATTCTAGATCTTATGTACATTATAGATCTTAGTTTAGTTTCACCAAAATTGTATTTTCAGTCATACGTTTATGTATAATAATATGAAAATTACACAACTACCGAATTCACGAGTGTTATTAATGTGTTGAATAATTGAAGTTAAACATGTTTTTAAATGCTTACGGCTGCTTTATTATGCTTAAGACAATGTATTTTTATTACAGGTGAGTGTCTTATTTTTATGTGTATCTTCTCTAAATCTTTTAATTAATAAATTCAAACGAGGAATCTTAGCTTTAGTTTTTTACAAAATTACATTTCGTATTTTGCGTCTATTTAAATTGTTGCTTTCCTGTTTATAACCCGACGATGATGTTCTATCGATCAATCAAATAATTTCCCGACAATCGGTTGACCACAACATCGTTTCTGAACAGCTCCTGCGGCTTGCACATAAAAGCCCGCATTAACATTTCGCTACAATTGTGATCCGTGTGCTGGTATGAGCCGTTCGCGTTAGATTGTTCGTTGTTCGTGATGGTTCTGGTGCGTGCGGACGGCTTGTTCGTGCGGCCGGGTTGGCGCGCCAGTTCATCGTTTAGGTGCAGCGCGGGCGCACATCCGAAGAGGTCGCATCGGTGCGTGGTTGCGCGGTCACAGTGACCCCATGCCGCCTCGCTGGCACGAAATATAAATTAACTCTGCAGTGTTATTAAACGATTGTTTTAAATACAAATAAGGAACATCGTAGTGTGTGGTGTTTGCATAGACGTTCTGTTTCATAATACGTGTGAGTGCTTCTTTTAGGTCGAACAAGAAGGTAAATATATATATTATATATTTACAGTTATTTTTGATACCGCTAAGTTTTCTGCATGTGTTTAAAAATCAATCAGGATTTTAATTTGAAATTTGATTGATTTATGCAGTAGAGTCCGTGGTAGTTAAATCATGTCTGTCTGTAATTATAGTCCTACGAAAATTAATAGTTTATTTTTTATTTTTTAAATCAATCGAAGCAAGTGAATAAGTTAAGAGATATGTGTATTACAATGAGATTAGATTTAATACGTGATGTTTTATTAAATGCACAGGGGTCTAACAAACGCCTTGCGTATTCTGCCGCGCGGCAGTGTACATTATTATGTACATTCCGGATCGAAGAGACCTGTATTTCCAATGTAATTAGGATTTCAATTTTTTGTCTCAAGTTAGACATTCACGTATCTGTCGACTTCAATATCTCAGATATTTATTTGGTTCTTTCCACACTAATAAAATTAATAGAAACGTCAGGTGATGTATGTATGTGTAGAGCTGAAACTACATTAATGCGTTCATTAAAAAGACTTCAACGACTTCACATACAGTATTCTGCAGTAGAGTTTTTTTCCTCACCTATTCGCTGGTAGCTTAAAAGGCTGTTCCAGCTACGTCCAGACAGGTAGGTGAGCCCACGGGCTCAACCTAAGAGGATTTGCTAGCAATAGGCCTAGCACAAAGTGCTTCGCTGAATCTACTGGACCAGATCGGAAACGCGACCCATTGAGAAGACCCGGCGAGAAACTCAGTGGGCTGTGTCTACAGGTTGGTTCGCTCGTCGAACTCATCGTCGTAATTGACGAGTTCGACCAGGACGGTGACCGGTGCTTGAGGGTCCTAAAAGCACTGAGAGTGAATCCCGGAGATCCGATAAGACATATTTAGGGCGACGTCGGCTTTGCGTTGCCCCACCGCGGTCGGATAAGAAGTAGAGTATGCACATGCAAAACCATAAATTTTCTTAATTTTTCTTAATAAATTAATAATATTTTCTTAGATTTTCGCGGGTCGTTGCTCGCGGCCCAGTCTTGTAAAATTACTTTTGTTCTTTGATATTGCTGTTATTAATTAATTTATTTAATAATCATCCACACGTTTTTGTTGCAAAAATATGTATATGTAAGTACATTTATATTAGTGTATTAGTTAACTATTGTTAACGAAAAAAATTATCTCAAATGGTCAGGAATCTCTTAGTCGTCATTACTGTGACTCACCGTCCGTCCAATCGTATGTTCTTGTCAACTAAAAGAAAGCTTGCTCATTCTCATACAAAAAGTAGTCCTTTGTCATTTCGTCTTAATGTCATTTGAGTAACCGTTTCAGACTGTTGCCTGAGGGAGATAATTTGTCGGGTTTTAATTATGTTAAATACTCGTACATTACCATAGTTCGATAGATGAGTTCATGACCCATATAGTCTTATATGTTACACTCATTTTTTTATAAGAACCCTTTAGTCATTCATAACTATTTTATAATCATTAAAAAAGGCTTTCATCCCCCCCCTCCCACTCCAACCGATAACTACTCCAAAATATGTGGTGGTGCCCAAGTGGTGGTGCCCGATAGAAGCGAGTATTTGACCTGATGACCAAGTTGGATGGATGCCTTCGTTAACTACTTATTATTAGGGGAAGTTGTGAGATTCACAGCGGTTTTTAAAATATACGAATACAGAAAATTCGTCAGAAAAACATAGGAACTTTTAAAAGTCAAAATCACGATGTTTAACTTAAACACGAAATTATTAAACATTCGCGTCTTTGTTGAATACATGTCTGTAATATATCATAAATTGAGTGGAGTGCTCGGAGGAGTTGTTTGAGATGATCCAATCATCTCGTTTTTACCATCGCACCGCCCGCCACCAGAGTAGATTTCATCCATACTACCTGGAGCCACTGCGTTCATCCACAGTGTGTTTCCAGAGATCTTTTTTGCCACGTAACATCCGGCTTTGGAATGAGCTCCCCTCCACGGTGTTTCCCGAGCACTATGGCATGTCTTTCTTCAAACGAAGCTTGTGGAGAGTACTTAAAGGTAGTCAACTTATCTCTGTCCCTGGCATTGCTGAAGACGATGGGCGATGGTAACCATTCACCATCAGGTGTGTCGTACGCCCGGCTTCTAGGCCAATAAAAAATAGTAAATTTTTTTTATGGCGATGAACTGCCGAGAGCGCTTCGTACAAGTTCTTCAATTTATCATTATTCAGTGCTCATCGCATCGGCTTATAAACGTTATTCATAATAAATAAGTGACAGCAACAACACACAGATTGATTGAATGGTGTTTAATGCTGTGAATATTGTTAATGAAGGCTGCACAGTTCTTTGTTAGCTTTAAACGATTTTAATGTTGCTTTACTGTTTCGATTAAAGTTTGTATAATTTTCTTATTAACTGCATAGTATTTAGGTATTATGTTAGAAAAATATATTTCTACGGATGTCTAGGAAGTATTACCGATCCTTGCCAATGCTAAAAACTCATTTCTATACCCTGACTTCGAAGTATAAAATAAATATTTCTAATTAGTATGTATAAAGTGATTGGCATAATCTAGACGATGAATAACCTGAAAAATAACAAGGATTGGGAAAATTATCGGAGCGCCATTTATTAAGTTCAATTATAAACTATACACGAATCCACAGAAAGAAAATATTAAAATCAGTCTTGCGGAACCCGGCATAGGTACGTTCACTAATTGTTTTTATCAGACAAATTTTACTTTAACTTAACATTTAGTTACTTTTAGATAGACTAGAGGTCCCGCAGTAGTCGAAATTCGACTATAATTAATTGGAATTGTAAGTTTGTACACTATTATGATTGTATTTTATACTTCTATAATCACGAATTTCGCCAAGGCTACACTATAGAAAAATATTAATAAAGACAAACAATATTTAATCACTTTAATCTATTCTCAAGTTGACCACAGACGTCAAGAACAAAAGTTTGAAAATAAATAGTATGCATGCGTGTGTGCGTCAAATACATGGTATGTAGTGTGTGTAATGTTTTCTTTATTGATTTAATGTATCTTTTATGCATTATTAAAAAAAAATATTAGCATTGTGCACTTCTTCTCTATATTCTCTATAAGTGTGGAAATTTTCATACTCCTCCGTCCGCGCAATTTTCGTAAAAAGGGATACAAAATTTTTGCTTCACGTATTAATATATAGATAATAATAGATACTTTTTCCGTGTGTCAGTGGAATCATTGCTAGAGTAAAAACTTTAGAACTCAGTGCCTCGTTGGGAACCCCATCATATTTCATCAATCATATTTACATCATAATCGTATTTTAAGAGTAATATTTAAATCAATATAGCCGTGCTAAAGTTTTCGTAGTTTTGAATTTAGTAGAAGAATATTGTATAGTAGTGATGGAAATTTACTTATTGATCTACATAGGTAGTTTTGCTGATTTAAATATAGACAGTCTGTACAGTAATATAATTGATGTCATTTTTACTTTATTTAACATTGAATGAAGTAATAAATGCAAATAAAAAGTGTTTGGTTTGCAATGATTTCATAAAAAGTCTTCTAGTAGATAGCAACTGGCTAGTAAGCTCGAATGATCTATTCGAATTTGTAACTGTAGCGGTCTAAATTCCAAAAGGCACTCCTTGTGATTGTCCTAAAGTTACCCGTTGTAGCCATGTAAGCAAATCTATGCACATTACTTTATCTTCCTTTGTAAGCTACTTAGTTTTGTTACTTAGTCTTATTATTTTATAACTTACTTAGTATCATCTTTATATTAATACGTAAAGCAAAAACTTTGTATCCCTTTTTACGAAAATTGCGCGGACGGAGGAGTATGAAATTTTCCACACTTATAGAGAATATAGAGAATAAGTGCACAATGCTAATATTTTTTTTAAATAATGCATAAAAGATACCTTAAATCAATAAAGAAAACATTACACACACTACATACCATGTATTTGACGCACACATGCATGCATACTATGTATTGTCAAACTTTTTTTCTTGACTCTGTTGTCAAATTGAGAATAGATTAAATATTGTTTGTCTTTGTTAATATATTTTATAGTGTAGTCTTGGCGAAATTTGTTATTATAGAAGTATAAAATACAATCATAATGGTGTACAAACTTACAATTCCAATTAATTATAGTCGAATTTCGACTACTGCGGGACCTCTAGTCTACTTAATTGGACATAGTTTTATTTTCGAGTGTAATATTATCATTTATATTATTTCATGAAATGATGGCAGGGTAATTTTTCAACTCATGTTAACGGTTACTGCCGCTGTGGGATGTCAGGCGTGTGGTTTACGGTGTTTTAGAAAATAACATGACAGTTCTGCAAGTTCCTCGTATACTTTAATATATCATGCTTGCTTACTTCATAATCGTAAAAGTATTACGGTTTTTACAATGACACCGTTAATGCCACTTTTACTAACAGAAAAGTTGTTGTATTTTACAATTCGGATTCGTCAAATTTGTCTTTTATGTTATATTTAGTAATACAGTGATAATGAATTTAAGTTACTAGATGATGACCGAGCTTTGCTCGGTTTGATAACGCCATCTTGTTGTGTCTTTAAAGCGGTTAGTTGCCCTCAATTAAGAAAAATAGTATTATTATTCGCCAATAGATGTCGGGAAGAGTTGATTATTGAAAACACGAATAAAACAACATTTTCTGAAAATAAATCGTAGCTAGATCGATTTATCGCCCCCGAAATCCTCTGTATACAAAATTTTATGAAAATCGTTGGTGTCGTTTCCAAGATTCACATTATATACATATGTATTAATATACAATAATTGCTCGTTTAAAGGTATAAGATAAAGAATAGGAAAATTATAATACAAGAATTTTACAATAACAGACGATGAACATCAATTTTTCGTTATTGTTAGGTGTTTTCTATATAATTAGTCCACAGTCATATTTAGCTTGATAAGTAATTTGAGTTATTTATTTAGAAAAATAATAAGAAGCATTTAGACCGTTCATTCGTGTTTTGCTCGTTTTATTGTTTTCAGTCCAACTCTCCGGTACCGTTACGTCGTCAATCAATCTTGGATTATCCGTTAAATTAATCATTGAACCGGTCCATTAAGGACGACAGAAATTTATTTAAATATTTGATTATATATTAGGAGAACGTTACATATTCGCGAGCTTCGTATAAATTAACAGAAGTCATGTAAGACATATTCAGTTTACATATTTATGATGGATCGTTGTTTTGTTGACTGTCTATTTTTCCAATTTGTTTCTTTCTTGTTTTTTCTTTTTTTTTGAATCGTTTTTATGTTCTATTGTGTATTCGGAATGTAAGTTTCAAGATTTCATGATGTTACACAGTGGTGAGCAACTGACACGGTCGTGATTATAGTGATTAGATAACTGAGCGCATCTCGCGTGTACCTAATGGCGCTGACGTAACCGAGGTCGACAGGTCTCGCTGCTTCTCCCGACCCGACCATCAGAGGACGTCAGGTGTGTCGTGACGCTCATTATCAGCATCAGCAGGAAACATCATTCAAACTTATTATTCTTACGCATCATCACACCGACAATTAATCGCCGATTAAGCCTTCTTCACGCTGGTATAAACTCAATGCTTTGTTATGTTCTGTGCAACCCGTTCTTTGTCTCATTAAACTCCACGTGTTTACTTAAACATTAGTAACTAGCTGACCCGGCAGACTTCGTAGTGCCTCAATCGATAAATAAAAGACCTAAAAGGAATGCGTCTGACGGGGGACACATCAAAGGAAAAACAAAACTGTTATTTTTATTTAATTCCGAGCATTTTCATATTTATCTACCTTTTAAACCTTCTCTGGACTTTTACCAATAATTCATGATCAAAATTAGCCAAATCGGTCTAGCCGTTCTCGAGTTTTAGCGATACTAACGAACAGCAATTAATTTATATATATGTATATATAGATAGATTAAAGAACTGTTACATGTAGATATGAATAACTTTATTACAAACGATGTTATTTAACTTTATTCGGAACGTTCTAGATTCTGTATTTGTGTCAAACAGTTACGGGTCTTTCGAGGTATTCAATGAACTGTACATTGCGTGAGTCGCGATACATAATTTATAATCCCGTAGACGAGTTCGATTATTAGTTATGGTTCACGATATGTGTAAGCTGTTTCATTGACACGTACCTATATACGAGCTCGTAAGCCTCATGATTTTCAAACACTTTAAATAAATTAAATTTTTAGAAACAGTCTTGGCTCTATCCTTTTTAGCATGTCTAGAATAAGTAACAGATGTCATATTTTCTCAAATACACCGCCTTAAGATACCTAATACCTAAAAATTAACTTAATAAAAATGCTAAGTTAAGATTAAGATTAAATTAAGATCTATCCACGATCGTAAATTTAAATAATCATCAGCTATTCTAATTATTAATTTTATTAATTGAATTCTATTAATATTTGCGTGTCATTATCAACTCGCAAGACGGTTAATAATACACGTAATATACAAAATTTTTAATTAAATCTGACGATTAGTTACATCACTGACGAAGTTGACCCATTAGTGGAATCTATTGTCAGTTTTTTCAGCGTTTATACAGGTGTGTGTGAATGTATCCAATTAAATATTTACGTATTATCTTTTAATTACGAATGTACCAGTAGGTATGTAGTTGTGGAGCACATGTTTAGGTCGCGATTAATGTTGTATGCTGCGTATAGCGCTGACCGAATTCCGGAACGATTCGCGTTAGTCCACCTACATTTTATACTTACATGTAAATTTTTTGCGTTTATAAATTAAGAAAGTTGATTGTTTCACTCAGGTCTTGTCCACGAGTCACACCAAAAATGGTGTATTATAATAACGGACATTTCATTTGGACACAAATTATGAAGAACAAACATGCGTTAGACTATTTTTAGACCAATTTTCCTATTCTGCTTTAGGAATTCTATGATGAGGATGAGGGATTCTATGAATGCCTATTATGAACTCTCGGTTTTTTTACGTGGATAGACTACCGGAGCCTATAGACATCAAATCTTGAATGCCGCCACTCAGCTTGAGGAATAAGGTCCAAATCTCATTCGTAAGCTTGTTTGCATTTCGATGGAATGAACTTGAATCTTCTCCATCGAATATACGGTGGCTCTCAAAGAGACGTAACAAAGGTTCAAGGTTATATCTATTAAATAAAATCACGTCAATTTTATAGTATGAAAGGCGATTGCATGCAGCAGAGATGCGAATGTTGCGATGGATGTGTGGAGTAACGAGAATGGATAGAATACGGAATGAGTATGTTAGAGGAAGTCTGAAAGTGGCACTTGTGACAGAGAAGCTGAGGAGTGCGCGTTTGGGATGGTATGGACATGTGATGAGACGAAATGAAAATGAGGTTGTTAAGAGAGTGTTAACTATGAATGTGAAAGGATTTAGAGGAAGAGGTAGACCTAAGAAGAAATGGATGGATTGTGTGAAAGACGATATGGGTAGGAGGGGAGTGAGCTAAGAAATGGTATACGATAGAAGAGTATGGAAGGAGCAAACATGTTGCGCTGACCCCAGGCGACTGGGAGAAGGGCAGGATAATGATGATGAATTTTATAGCAAAAATCTGAATGTAATTTATCCTTAAAAAATCGAAGAATCTGTTTATGTGTGCAATAGTGTCGCTGACGTTGGAACTCAATGGAAAGGTGACATTGACATTCAGTTCACAGCGCGAAACCTCGCCGTATCGTCCGCAATCATTGAACTCTCACAGGTATTTTGTTTACTAACACGAAAATTTTGCATTTAATATGCACAATTATTGTAATTTGAATTTAGAAATAATATAGATGATGAATAATAAAGTTCCATATCTACATATTCATACGGCTTAACCGGAAGCAAGACTTATTGTATTTCTGAAGGTTTGTAATAATCGGGTCGTTTATCAATATACGAGGAAATAGGCAAATGTCGATATTAACACGATTTTGTTAACTTGACCTGTATCTATTCTATAATTATGACGAAATCTTTGTATTTAATTTTAATCAACTTCATTAAGTAGAAATTTTGCACACTCATTAAGGACAACACATTAAAGTAAATATATTATTTAAGTACACCTTAACATATTTACAATTATATACACAATTTAACATATTTTCAGTACTTTAGCTTATTAAGCTGACTAGAATTGCGAGGCTAAAAAAAGATTAATTTAATATTTAGTTAGTTTATGTATTGTTTTAGGTTTTTAAACTGTTTTTATTTACCTGTTTGTACGTTCAGGTTTTAGGAGAACAATTACTCTCTTAATCCGAAATATGTATATTCCATATTGCCATATCCAGTCGTATTTCTTCATAGTTGTTATGAAATAAAGAGATTTTTTAATAATAGAACGTTTAGTCATCGGTCTCCCGGCAAAGATATGAACTAAGGTACATTATATGCAGGCTTCACTATACCTACCGCTTACTCTACTACTACACATAAAATCAAAATCATCTTACTGCTTAACATAATACTTTTATGAATTTGAACATTTGTCAAGTTTGTGATTCTTAAGATTTTTTTTTTTTTTAATAAATAAATATTTATTAACAATCACGCCACGTTAACTGGTCCCGTGGTAAGTTCGTAAAGAACTTGTTTTACAGGTACCAGATAACGGAAACAAATGTAAGATTTTTATTATACATACATAGATTTAAGATACATCCATAACCCTGGAAAAGACATTTATATTTATCATACAAATATCCTCCCTTGGCGGGAATCGAACCCGCGACCCCCTTGTGTAGTGACCATGTCACTTACCACTACACCAGACGGCTGTTAAATGATGAAGCTTCACTAATTCTTAAAGATTCCGATTCAGTATTCGTTAATAATCGAATTTTCAATTTAATAATCGAATCATCTTAAAGAATTTAGAGTTTTAGCGATTTCTGTATATGCGTTTTCTTGTTTTCTATTACAACCGAGTTGTAACAAAAAAGGTTCGTAACAAATTATTCCCTGGCATTACTGATGTCCATAGGGAACGACGACCACTCTGTTAAAATGGACTACAAGCTCGTCTCTCTCCAAAGGCGTTATCCGGACTTGTATTTATTAAAGACTTCTTGAAATAATCGTTAGAGCTATTTAAGATTTTGCCAGATTTACTGAATTCGCTAATACGGTGATCCGGTACTATGATTAGATTTTTAATATTTTTACTTTCTATTTTTTATTTACCGAACATTATAAATTATATTTATTAACCATTTTACAAATGTTACATAAAAATTAGCTTCGTTAAAAGCTATAAATACCAAACGATTGTTTATTACAATGCAGCAACATAATTAATCAACCGATTAATATGTAGATGCCCTCGAGCAGATATTCAATGGTTTATACGGTATATAAGGAAAATACTAGCTATTATCTTAACGTCCGTGATCCACGTAAGTCAACAGGGCCATTGTATACCTTCATATCTAGCGTTATTTTAAGTAGGCGAGCAACATTGATCTAAAATATCAAATTATATCTCAAAGAACAGCAGCGCAATGTTTGAGGTGGTCTGTATTTTTTGTGAAATACGTAGTGTAATTTGGACATAGAGTTTTGCTGAGTAATCTTAAAATGTTATTAGTACAATGAAGTACAAAAAAACGTATTAAATAAGTCTTGAACGCTGACAAGATCATAAACAGCTTAATGAAGTCTTACGTGTGGCAACCCTATCTGATAAGCTATTTCCCACGGTGTCCACGGTCTGTACCGTGAGTCAGCTCTAGAGTACAAGACAAGGTCTACGCTATTCTATACTGCTCCAGTTAAGCAATTTATCTGTGTACTACGTCTACGTGTGAATGACGCGTTATGTGTATGTTACGTGCTAAAAAAAATTTAAGGGCATTGCTATTAGTAATATAATGGTAAGGTAGGATCGAGTAATTTATTTTTGTTGTTGATTTCTTTCTTAATATTTCTGTTGACAGAATTCAAAATCATAGACAAAAACTACTTTTGCGGTTTAATTTTTAATTTTTTATTTTTGTTTTATTACTTCGAACGTTTCGATTTTTTTAGTGAATCACTAAGGCGACTAATATATGTATAGATATACTAAGAACTAATTATTCTAAAAACTACATCTAGATTTTTTTTATTTCAAAGATCTATAAAACTGCTTTAAAAATAATGAGAGCATGAGTTTTCGATGCTTCATTACATGAGGATTAGGTGTTTATGTAAATATTAAATATTATATATAAATAAATAAATAAATAAAATATACTATATAAATATAACCGAACAAATAAAATAATTTTTGGTACATGAAAATCGTGTCGATAGAAGCTCGGTAAGTAATCAGATGCTTCCTGTTAGCAATCAATACGTTAATTTATTACTGTTCAGTTAGTTTTTTCATGATCTCAGTTGTAGCGTGTAATTGTTGTAACACGTAATACAACAAAATATTAACAACAATCATCCGTGTTGTTTATTACTGAGAACATTCGGAATTATATGTTAGATTGACCGTGAGACGGGAGCTATGTCCGATTAGTGGATACATAGAAAAGATGCTTCATTAATAATAATATTATCGTTTAATAACTAAAAAAGAAAAGAAGAAAAAAAACCCGATTACGTATTTCTATAGTAGAGTTTTTGTGACGATTACGAAAATTTGTGGGAACAGAAACGGCTAGAGTTATTATTGAGAATTTTGAGTTCGATACGCCGTATTAGATTTGGCCTAAAACTGGATTGACGCTACGATAAATCTTCATCTAAAATATTTTATGAAGCGTGAAGTAGACGAGAAAAATGTAATTGAACTTTGATTTTTTTAAATTCGTTCTTAGGATGTTGTTAAAGGTGCTTATAACAAATATACATTTGTTATAGTCGCAGTAATACCTACTAATAAGGAGATTAAGGTCTAAGGTATCTGAACTAGATTAATAGATGATAATATTTTAATATAATCGATAATGGGGAATATGTGATGCATAATAATACCTGACACACTCAAAGCTGTGACACAGACCTGTTTGGCCCAAAGTTCCAGCTGAAAATCGCATCAAGAGAAGGCGCATCGCGGCGTCTGCTTTGCCTAATGAAAATACAGCATCATTAACCACGACCGCTCTGCCAAGAGTGAACGACTAAGGGGAAGAATATTACATAGCTCCATACACACAAAGATATTTCCGATTCAAAGGCAATTGCAAGACCACAATTTGAGCATAAAGCACATTCAATTTTAAACGCGTACCGTTATTTGTCGTTTTAAACAAACAAAATTAGAAATATTTGACTTCGTGACAGATTTATACAAACTCTAAACCAAACCCGCTCTGGTTGGGAGCATTGAATACGAAATGTCATTAAGCTTTGTCTGGGTGTGTCTATTGTGCACATTATTTTTACTGTTACGCAGAAGAATGATGACGAAGTGAATAGCAGCGATCGCCTACGGGTTCTTGACCGAACGCGTCAAGTGGTCGCAGAGAATACTCGAGCACAAATTGATATTCATTCATTCAATAAGCCCATTTCCGTGACACTTCACCTGTGCTTGTATCCACATATTACACATAAATTAAATAAACTTAGGGGGATTGAATATCATCCGAACATTAGATGAATACAAAATGACTCGTATTTTGTTTCAATGGCAGGCTTAAACTACACCGACGGTAGATTTGTGGCCCTATTCATAAGGTACACTGCAGTCGGGTTAAATTTCGTACAGCACCTAACATATCGCACATACGGTGCGATAACGTTACTTATGCAATTTATGTAATTTTCAAGAAAAACGTTGGAAAATTCAACATCTTATTATATAATTCTTATATAGTTCTGCTTAGGCATAGAAATAAAATGATAATATTTAAACTACAACTTTAAACTTCATAAGTAAAAGCAAACATTTCTCTCGTCTCACTAATTGACTATTAAAAAATGTATTTTCTCATACTCAGTTCAGTGTTAACAAAAATTTAATAAGTGACTTTTTGGCACCGTATATGCGATATCGTGCCATTGAAATTTTACTGAGCTTCATCAGTACCATCACATTTGGTTGATGCTTAAGTATTAATAATAACCAGCTGACCCGACAGCCTTCGTAGTGCCTCAATCGATGAATAAAAGACCTAAGCTTTTGTATAAAAGAAACATAAAACAAACAAAACGAATCCGTCCGATGGGGCCACATCAAAGGGAAAACAAAATTGTTATTTTTATTTAATTCCGAGCATTTTCTTAATTATCTACCTTATAAACCTTCCCTGGACTTCCACAAATAATTCAAGACCAAAATTAGTCAAATCGGTCCAGCCGTTCTCGAGTTTTAGCGAGACTAACGAACAGCAATTCATTTTTATAAATATAAATTATTATTGTTGCAGGACACAAAAGATGTGACGATCCACGATCGACTTTGTAATAAAGCATTTCGATAGAGCTGTGTGTTGCGTGTGAGTGCGTGCGTGTGAGTTGCGGTGATCACCATGCACACCATGGACACAATGGGCTACGGCCACAAGAAGTATCGGCCCCCAATCTCTCCGAACACCTTCTATCAGCACGACTACTACTCCAGACATACCACGCTCCGTCCTCAGGTATGTGACAGACAAGTTATATCATATCTATTTTTAACTTATTTTCTGTCGGAAGTCACGTCCGGTGGAGGTTTTATGAGCCTGACAGAGATACATAATACAATACATAATTAAGATTCGAATAAAAACTAATTCCAAGAATAATTAAAACAGAATAATTATCTGGTGGTAGGACCTCTTGTGAGTCCACACGGTTAGGTACCACTACCCTGCCTATTTCTGGCGTGAAGTAGTAATACGTTTCGGTTTGAAGGGTGGGGCAGCCGTTGTAACTATACTGAGATCTTAGAACTTATATCTCAAGGTGGGTGGCGCATTTACTTCGTAGATGTCTATGGGCTCCAGTAACCACTTAACACCAGGTGGGCTGTGAGATCATCCACCCATCTAAGCAATAAAAAAAATATCATATAATACAATAAAAATTCATTCCTATGTTGATACACAATCTATCGAGAATCTTGTGTCGGCTTTATTCAAGGCACATCGTAGGGTCGGGTTAGTCCCGTTAACTACTGCGCCGGCGAACGGTACCCGACAATCTCTAAACCAGTGGAATGCCGAAATGTAAATCTGTAATGACATGTTAATTCAATTAAACATCTAATTATCAAAGTTTAAATGACGCGGAGTATGTACGCTATTGCGGAGTTCTGTGATTAGCGTTGGTTAATTATTTTACGATTACAATATTTTATGTTAACCTCACTAATGTACCGTAAGTTATTTAAATACATAAAATAAAATAAAACACGTTTCGAAAACGGCATCTCTACAGGATTCCAAATTATTTAGGGGTGGTGATACTTTTAAAAGTTCCTTAAATCTATTTGTTGTATAATTTATACATAGGGTATCTTACTAGAAGTTTGCAAAAGGTTTGAACACCGGCGTAGTGGCATCGTTCGATACGAGTACACCAGGGGTGTTCTTCAAACCACGACGACTTCATATGACGAGTCAAAATGAAAAAAAAAGAGATTAAAACTAGTCACGCATGCCTAACTAATTAGCGTCGCTCGGTAGCGCACACAGGTCGTGAACGTGTCATGTATGTTTCAACAAATAAACTTAGGGATAAACTTCCGGTGACATTGTCATAATACACGATTTGTCCTTTATATTTTATCAACAGTATCATCAGCATTCGTGGCTTCTAAATTTAAGTTACTTATACATTTTTATGTTTACATTGAGAGCTTCCTGGCAATGACCTTAACATCGTTTTAAATTACCAAACAAAAAATGTCTTTAAGATCATTATTTCGGACACAGTGGGGTTCGATGGCAAAATTATCCTATTAAACTTAAAGTAACGATTGCAGTGACCTTACAAAATATTTTAATATATTATATTATAGCTATATTTAATAGCTATATTTAATATTATATTTAATATATTTATCATAACCTATCTCGTCCGTGCGAAGTTGCAATAACCCTTTAGACTATTAGGGAATAGGAAGGGAAAAAATCAAAGCAAGAACATAAACTATCATATCTATCGAAAGTTGTTAAATGATCTAACTGCTATATAAAAACATGAGTAATCTGCATTTATGTACGCGGGTGTAAGTATTCATATTAAATAAAGTTGACAAATTTCAACATTCCTACTTTTATTGAATCAAAACAGTTTTATTGTCTTTGAAACTTTATAGGTTTTGGAATATGTACGGTGGGGGGACGAATTTTTTCAACAAATAGAATTTAAATCATTTAAATTGGAAGATTTTCATTTACAAAGAAAGCTTTAATACAAAGTCAGACATTTAAACCATGAGTTTTATAGTTAGTCTAAGCATCCTAGTATCTTACATGTAAAGTAGAATCAATCCTAAACTGAGCTAAAAGCCCTATATTTGGGACTCTGAATGCAGCTTTAAAGTGCTATATTTTAACATAAAATGTAAACATGTCCTAAAAATCTATACCTTTACGGGTAAATTGACTGGGTTTTCGATGTCGCTCACCGTTGACACTGGCAAGCGTTGCCTTCACCGTTATTTTAGTTCGATTTGAATCGAATTAGCTACGTTCGATTTTAAAAGATTGGAGATTAGTAACAGTGTGCTTCATTATTAGAACTGTTATAATTGGAATCGATTTGGTCGATATGGTTGTATTATGAAGCCGCTTTCAGACTACGCTATAATATAATAGCATATAGTATATAGTTCATAGCACAACAATGTCACACACTATACATTGTTATGTCCACGTTCACACTGTACTACTATGTATATTATATTAAGTATATTAAGTTATACTAAGTATATTGTCGTCATACTATGCAAATAAGCACAAAATGCTGACAAAAGGATTCCCAAGGGTCGCAGGGTCGGAAATTTGTTTATCTAGCCCTTATAGATTAAGATTAAGCACGCGTTTGAATGTCTTGTCGCCGATACAGTAATATCGGTTCGTTTACTTGTTATGCGCCGTTTGTATATTATCAATAATAAAGAGGTTTGAACATCTATCTGTCAAAAATATTAGCAGTAACAATTCGTAAATATTTCTTTAATGAATGAAAAAAAGGAGTACTTTATAATTATTTATTTCGATTAACTATCATTGCTTCAAAGAGAGAGCATCTAATTCCTTCATGATATTATGTTATATTTTTCTTGGCCTGGATGATTTGCAGGCTATCTGATCACTTTGGCAACTTATTAGTGTCTATCCCACCGCTTTTAGTACGTTTTCGATGTCTTGATTGACATATGACTCTGATCCTTGATTCTGGTTATGTCTTGGCTTTTCATGTACGATTTTCGGCCGGTCGAATGTTCACATAGAGTATAAACTTTCAATTACTTCGAATGGAGGATGTAACGGATAAAATTCCCGACCGTTATCGAAAAAAAGTTTTTTCGGCGTTCGAAAAGTCATCGTCAGAGTATCCACGAGTAAGACAATAAATACCTACCCAGAAGACGAACACTTCATAATATACCTTTTTCAACATACAAAGTATTGATTTGGTGGTACAAAGTCAATGGTGGTAAAAAGTCGAAAAACAAAACAATTATCAGACTTCCTAGAACTTTTACCATTAAGAGATGATAAATTTTATGTTATACTGGAAAACTTTACCGCAGTCGGTATTTTACACATATGAACATATCTTCTTTTTACAATACAAGTTACGAAAGAAAGCTTACCTGTTATCATTTAAGGTATTTCGATTTTGCTTTACGTACACGCATTTTAGCTTATCGCTGGGGATGACAGTATCGCCTTGAACGAAAATACAGGTTTTACCGGTTCTTATAAGTACTGAATATGTTTAAACTTTACAAAAAAAACAAAATATAAAAAAATGAAAATAATGTAAAATGTATCGTTCTAAACAAAATATAATAGTTTAGTTATATTTCCATTACATAAAATTCTGCATCGTCTTATTAAATTGATTTCAGACCGTAAACGTTGCTTTTCAAAACAAAACAATCGCAAAACCGTTAGGCACAATATCAAAGTCACGGTCCGATTCAAGTATTACTTAGAGAAGTATTTTAAAGATGTATTATGATGTAAAATTAATAATATATATACTGTGGTTTGTGGTGTGTGCGCACGAGCGGAGCCGGGCAGCACGCGTGCCCATAATATATCGTCGTTTCAGAGGCATACAAAAACCGAGGAAGCTTGCCCTCAACTTGACTGTTCCAGGTAATTTCCGTATAGACGATTAATTACCAACCACACGTGCCAAACGAACCAGTACGCATCTTGTGAATAACGCTGCTTATGCATCGTCTTAAGCAAAAACATGCGTGTCTAATTATTGAAATTGTTCAACCCGTTATGTGGCTTAATAAGCGCCGCAGAATTTTCCCTTATCATTAATTAATTCAAAAAAAAATCATCGATCAGGAAGCGGTCGTATTTTTAGATATTAACTTGTAGGTATGAACTCTGTTATCATATTCGCTTTCAGAAGTAACTGGCTGGTTACTTGTATTAAAGGAATGTTGTATATTTTAGTGAAAAACAAACAAAAGAGGAATGCTTAAAAAGTTATTTAACTAATAAAATACAGACATTATTTAAATTTAATGTAAAGCTTATAATGAACTACCGTTATCGTTTATAGAAAAAGCTACCAAAATACAGAGGCCTGAGAATGTATTTTTTAGTTATTGTCTGTTGGTTCGTAGCGATCAAGGTCAGGAGTCAGTGTCACACAACGGTAAACCCACAAATATCCACTGGAACCTTAATGTCAATGAACCATCTCTCCTGTTCAAATATGTTCTCGTAAGCACCAGTGGCAATTATGTCTATCCGGGCAGTTTGTGAGTAAGTATACAACCTGTTTCTGTTGTTCAAAGTGTTCGTATACAAAACGATCCTTACGAACGTTGTTCCTGATTGAAGAGCTTCTATTTTCCATTTGGCAAAGTTGAATTAATTAATTATCAATAATAGACTTTCGACAAATACATACAATATTCTTAATTTGACCACAGACCATAAGCAATATGAAAAGTTTGACAATAAATAAATAATATAGTATGCATGTGTGTGTGTGTGTCAAATACATGGTAGTGTGTGTCATGATTTTTTTATTGATTTAATGTATTTTTTATGCAAAATAATATTAACATTCTGCACTCGTTTTCTATATTTTCTATAAGTGTGGGAAATTTTATACTCCTCCGTCCGCGCAATTTTCGTAAAAAGGGTTATAAAGTTTTTGGTTCACGTATTAATAAATAGATAACACTAATACCTGATAGCACAATAAATGTGGTTAATTTAACAAAAGAAAAATCTAATTAAGAAATTGCAGATGACTTCGACAGTAAAAACCAACCGAATAACCAGGATTAGAACAATTTTATCGAAGTTTTTGCAAAGCGCGCGTGCGTGACGAAGCTTTCGCATTAAAACGCTCATCTTTAATCTGCACGTTAGGTACTTTTTATTTATTTCCAAGCAATTTTATTCACTAGTGGTATTGGAAGCCAGCTTAGTGGATTACCGCCATCTAGCCTACTTCTGCAACGAAGTAGATATGTCCTGACATGCAAGGTGGGACAGCCTAGATATATCGCAATTGAGACTTCGACCTCAAGCCTCAAGGTAGATAGCAGCTATCACGTTATGGTATGGGTTTCGATAACTACTGAATAACAAGTGGCAAGTGTAATTAGCTTACAATTTATTACTTTAATGTAATAAATTGTAAGCTAATTATCAGTTCAGTTATGTAGTTGAGACTAGTATTGTTCATATATTTTATGTAGGTATCTCCAATAGATTTTATAATTCTTTAATAACGGGATTTTAATATAGATCAATTTAAATTCAAATAAAATGTTACGTAAATAAAGTGTTGTTATGTAATATGACACATCTCTGTATTATTTGAGATTGCAATACATTACGTAATCAAATAAAAAGAAACTTACAATGGTTTAATTAATTAGTAAACAATTATTTAATTAATCACATAAACAAAACTTACAATTTTAATAGAAATTAAGAAATTCGAACATACCAACAAATTTCTTTGTACAGCACTTATTTGATAGAAAGCATTTTATAATAACGTAGAATTGCTATGATTATTGCATTATACTCGTATATAACTGAAATATTTTTAGAAATACATTTTCACATTGTTATTATACATTTTGACAGGTGTCCGATACAAAATTGATGACCGCGTAATGCAAAATATTTTCCGTTAAAAATAAGGAAAACAGATTGGTTTGCACGGTAGAGCCTAAAAAAATATGCGTACAAGCGAGATAAAAAAATGTTGTTGAAAACTGCCGAAACATTTAATAGACCCAATTTCAATTGCCTATAACCTAAACAGACTCAATAAACAAACAATTTTTTTTATTGTGCTTTGCTAATTACATCGACATGCAAAATGTTTCTGCTGCTATATTTGACGTTGCATTCACATATTTAACCTGATTAGTAGTTTATAGCTTAGGCTAAATAACGACTTCGAGTGATCACCTATCCAACACCGCTAAACTAAAAAAAAATATTGGCATGCTACAGTTAAATTCATTTTTTTACTTTTTAAAAGTATTTCATAATATTTTATTTAGCCTCGGGATTTTTCGCATTGAAAAGCAATTACCCATTGAGCTGTAAAAGCGTCGTGAAATAATTCGAATGGCACATAAAATTTATTTTATATTCAGCGTGCGTTGATCGTCCATGTATAATTAGGAGCGGGTCGAGGCTCCTGTGGGTTCTCGTCGTAGTCTTATTGCGATGCCTGAGGGATATTTGCCGTCTGCATCCTATCTATGCAGAATCCACATTCAGTCGGTAATATCATACACGCTTCAAATTTTTAATGTGGTTATGATCATATACCAAATAAATTAAATTATAAGCTTAAAGTTCAATTTCGTAAATTTATCTACAAAAAAGTATTCATATTATAATAATATTTTACAAATTTCAAATTTGTCATTATTTTTTTGTATCACCTCTTTCTTTTATCACAGCAGTACTGACTCTGTAAGTAATATCGAGAGGTGAAAAGCTCCTCCTTGCGTCGGTTTCCTCATTACTGAGGGTCGTGGTCATGGCCTTGAAACAGTTTAAATGTTTCTCTGTCCATGACTCTCTTGGGATATAATTGTGGTGGGTTCCCACGTCCTTCCACATCAGTATTTCGAAGGGATTTAGTCCTTCACGGCAAACTGGTCCCGCTCCGGGTCTCTGGTTGTATCCGGGGGCTGGGTTATTTCCCGCCGCCCAGTGCTCGGCGTTGACGTTTTACGGTAGGAATGTCTAGCTCTACTCAACCCTCCTCTTTTCTCATCCGGGCTTGGGACCGGCAATGGCAGAGAGTGGTGAAAAGCTATAAAAGGTATAAAGCTTAAGCGGCATTTCGTTTAATACGCGACATTTTATAAATTTATTTACTTTGTAATTAAGGTGCGTTTTATTTGGTGTTAGCATCAACAGTTCGATGTTTTTAATTGAACTTAAGTTAAGTTTACTGCATTCAAACAACTGAAGAAGTTTTTTTTTGATGTGATGTTTTTTTCAAATTTTAAACTTGAAATAACTCTCCTGTGAAGTTGCAAAAATGTCGCTTAAACCAAACAGCCTTTCACCCCTTGATAAGCAAAATTCTTTTGTACAAGCTAAGATGGACTGAAAATCTCACTTTGAGGTTAAGTGGTTACTGTCAGCATACCAAAGGGCTTGTCGGTGCGTACCTTCGGACTAAAACTTGGATTAAATTGTATAGAAAAAGTTAGAATTAAACTTGTTTAAACGGTCATAAGAGTAGTTAGTAAAAGCTATAAAATACTAGACTAATAATAAAAAATATCAGAGCAATTTAGATGAATGACTGTAAAATCTGTGGTAATAAATTACGCTGTAAGTAAAGTAACCTTTTTAGTAACAATAAAGACGCTGTTGCTCTCACATAATTGCTAAAAAACGATTCGCCAAGCTTTACGTCTTTTATCGCGATTGAATCGCGATTGAATCGCGAATAAATCGAGAGACTCCGTGCGAACGTTTCCAGTTTTATTTTTATACATTAAATTATTTACTCTTATCTTATACTAGGATTGCACTATTTGAGCTGTTTTCTTTTAATAATAGTAAATCGCCTTTTCGATGTACAAAGTATTTGACGCTCGCTGCCCTATGTAGTAAGTATCTCTTAATACATAATCATATCGATCAGTCGGTTCGTTGTTGAATGAAATAACGACAAAACCACAAACACATACACATATCTATACTAATATTATAAAGAGGAAAGATTTGTTTGTTTGTTTGTTTCGAATAGGCTCCGAAACTACTGGACCGATTTGAAAAAATCTTTTCCCATTAGAAGCCGACATTGTCCCTGATGAACATAGGCTACTTTTTTTTTTTTTTTTTTTTTTTTATATTTTTGGTTTCATGTGTGTTTTAATGTTTCCGAAGCGAAGCGAGGGCGGGTCGCTAGTATTATATATAATTTGCTCAATTTCTGTTGTTGTTGGTAAAATAAATTCGTATTGGCTTCACTTTGTGTTTTACAATCCAAGATCGACCTGGCTTAAATTCAGCGGTCAGTAACCTCTGCGGAAACTTTACGTTAGTAAACTGTTTAATATTTACCGTATTTTTGACTGCATGAGACGCAGGGTTTAGTTTTTTTTTTTTAATAAAAATAGAGTATGCAAGTCTTGCTCTTACCTATAAAGACCTATACCTATACTCTGTTAATCATTTAGTGCCAAAAGTAGGTTTAAAAACGTATAACGAACACAATCAGTTTTATGATTTAAATATATACTAAATATTATAAAGCTGAAGAGTTTGTTTGAACGCGCTAATCTCAGGAACTACTAGTCTGATTTGAAAAAATCAGTGTTAGATAACCCATTTACTGAGGAAGGCTATAGGCTTTATAACATCACAGTAAGGCCAATACAAGTGGAGCATCAATAAAGAATGTTTCAAAATAGGGGTTTAAATAGCTCCTTAACTTTCTATAATTCAAAAATATTTACACTTTCTACGTAATTGAAGTGGGGGTAAAAGTTAGTGTTATGCCAAAGTAACTATTGCACGCGGACGGGGTCGCGGGCAAAAGCTTTTTTTTTTGCTTTTTTATTTTGTTTATTTATACGTACTCGGTTTTATATATTCAACGTAAAAAGCATAAAACGCCTCACGATAATCTTGAAATTATAATTGACTAGCTTAGCTATATAAAACCGAGTAGGTACGTATTATAAATAAACAAAATAAAAATGCTAATGTTTATGCAACGGAAAGAAAAAAAAAAAAACAAAAACAGGTGTGCATACACGAGTCTGTTGGCATTCATAGTTATGCCGTGTTACGTGAAGAGGTTTGCCTTGCACTTGGTTGCGACTTGCGGGCCGCGTCTTCAGTGCAACAGCCGACCCTGGCGCGAGACCGCAACCGGGTCAACGTATAAAACACAGCGATCCGGTTTTCTGACCGGTTACGTTGTTGTCACTAATATTTTATAAAAAAAAAAAAACTGGATTTCGAAATAGACCTGTGAATTATCGGCAGCATACCGTTATTAATGTTGAATCCCGTTGAGGTTATGCATAACGTAACGGTGTTCACGCGCGGTGCACGATGTTCATAAATAGTTAAAAATTAAATGTTTATTTTTATTGGTTTTTAATTTTTTGTTTACTGTTTCCGCATATTTTAAAATTATACGGCTGCATGCGATAAATGTGATCCGGCTTTTATAAAACCCGAGTAATATTTTTTTTGCTTTTAATACGTAATTACATTATTTACTTACATTTACTTTACATTACATAATTACATTTTAATAAGTAAATAAATCGATAGAAGCAATATTATTAACGAGTACTGTCTGTAAAATATTAAACACCTATTCTATTAATTACAGATTGACATGTAACATTTCTTTCAACCGATTTCAATGATATTTCCTAGCTTCAGAGTTTATTTGAAAGTTTTTGTTTGTAAACCATTTACGGAACTGATTGTATGCATATTCATTGAACAAACCAAATTTAACCAACAGTAAATTGTATTGTGGATGCATGTAAGAATGAAATGATTGAATTGGTTGTATTCATTTAGCTGTTTTTTGTTATTGTGTATTATCTTATGAGTAATTATAATCTGTTAAAAGAAAAAAAACCGACAATCATCATCCCCATACTATGACCAATATTCAAATTGATTTAGCTTTTTAGGAGATTAACAAATGCACAAAAAAACAAACAATGCTTTAATTGGAATTTGAATAATAAACAGAGACAAAATTAATATTTATAATATAATGGTAGCATAAGCTTTAATTACCAAATGTAAATAAAATGTGCAATAATATGAGATTTTTTGTCGTTAAAAACTGAAGTCAGGAGTCAACAAATGGCTCATTCCACTTTTTTTAGCAAGAAATTATAATTTACTACTTACTACTCTTTACTACTTAGTACTTACTAGCTCTGTAAAAACGGTTGTAAAAAATGTTGATTCTTACTAGTTGTTGCCGTGTAACCAGTTATAATTCATCTATCTCAAAAACTTGTAGCAGTCAACCTCACTACGATTCGATGCTAAAATTATCCATTGATATTTGAATAGATCTACTTTATTATATCGAGCAAAGGCTGGCTTAAGCGATATTTTTGCAACTTTACAGGAGAGCCATTTAAAGTTTAACATTTGGAAAAAATATCATAACAAATAACTTCTTAAGCTATTCCCATGGAGTAAACTTAATTGAGGCTCAATTGAAAATATCGAACTGTTGATACTAATTCCAATTAAAACGCATCTTTAATTACGAAGATAAATTTCGCTTAAATCAAATAGACTTTCAACCCTCGATATATTTTACCATTCAATAATTGTTTGATGTACATAAAAAAAAATCTTTAAAAATTACTGTTTTGACTCTGACGATTTTTTTTTAGTGCTTAGTTGCGTGGACGAGCTCACAGCCCACCTGGTGTTAAGTGGTTACTGGAGCCCATAGACACTTACAACGCAAATACGCCACCCACCTTGAGATATAAGTTCTAAGGTCTCAGTATAGTTACAACGGCTGCCCCACCCGTCAAACCGAAACGCATTACTGCTTCATGGCAGACATAGGCGGGGTGGTGGTACCTATCCGTGCGGGCTCACATGAGGTCCTACCATCAGTAAATGTATATATGATGTATACAACCTACGTCTCACGTTTGTAAGGTATATGAGAAAGGTTGACGACAGTGCCTAAACTATGTACCTAATTGCCAAAAATATTTTTCAAAGAACAAATGACGCTAGGAAAGTATTCGTAAGTAGTAGGTCAGTGGGACCAGACTCGCCTTTCTCTTCAATTCTGCGTAACAAGAACATCATTATATTATTTCTAGCTGATGTCGTGATACTGTTTCATTACGAACGAAACATTTTCGAGATAGCTTTTTTGAATCGGGTAATTTAATGAAAACGAAACACTGAATTTAAAATTTAACTAGAAAACTTTCTAACAAATATCGAAGTGCGTTTCACTTTACTATCTGTGCCATTTAAATTTATAAATAAAGGCATGTTTTAGTTTTAAATCAACCTCAGAATGCTGCTAAACAATGAAGACGCTAAGCAACACGGCGGTGGTTGTCGATACACATATATTGAACGTGTCATCTTTAATCAGTGTACTCAAAACCGACGATTCGCATAGACACGCTAACCCGTTTATTTAGAACCTTGTTAGTTAACTATGAGGTACTAGAAAGTTTGATAAAGATTGGGCATCTTATCTATACTTATGCACAGCGAAAAAAAACGATTTAATTTATTAAATATCGCTTTTTTTTTATTGCTTCGATGGGTGGATGAGCTCACAGCCCACCTGGTGTTAAGTGGTTACTGGAGCCCATTGACATCTACAATGTAAATGCGCCACCCACCTTGAGACATAAGTTCTAAGGTTTCAGTACAGTTACAACGGCTGCCCTGCCCTTCAAACCGAAACGCATTACTGCTTCACGGCAGAAATAGGCAGGGTGGTGGCACCTACCCGCGCAGAATCACAAGAGGTCCTACCACCAGTAAAAAATATATATAGATCGATATTAAGTCCAAGAATAAGGCATACAGAGTATACTAAGATAAAACATTTTTAAAATAGCACGTAATTTTTTTGGTAACACATCATATACATATTTTTGTAAATTATCTGATTTTATATGAATGGTGGAATCTAAAATATATTTTTTATTACCGACGCCAAAACCACAATTACATGAAAACTTTGTAAAAGACACAAAAACATTTTATAACACAAACCCTCTGATCAAAAATACGATAATTGGTGTTAATTGTGTGAATTTAGAAAATAAATTACCGTTTTTTATTGTTTTTAATTTGCCAACGATAATTTAATTGCTTAAAATAGTTTTAATTCTGTATCTGCAACAACAATTGTTTCAAGAATCTCCATGTTTACAATTTTAAGGAGATTAGTTTTATTTCTTTTGTTTAAAAATGATTACCAATAAATATCGCGACTTGCTCACGATGCAGGGCTTTTGACCCGTCAGAGTTCGTTGATCTCAGCGAACTTGCTAGAGCCTGGATCTTGCTAATTATTTACTCATGCAAACGTAAAGAAATATTTACGCACCCTTATAATATTTTGTATGTGTGTGAACGTAATCATTTTTTATACAGTTGGCAATTCAATTGGACTTTGGCTCTTAGTGATATATTAATAAGCCTAATAATTTCTCCCCAAAAATTTCTTAATAAGTGTAGAATTATTCAAAGAACTTTAGCTACCGCGGGTACAACGCAGCACGTATTTTTTATTTTCTTTAAAATTAATTAATTTCGTAACTCTGTTTATATTTTTTACTTCAGTTTAGAAATATCCTATTAATTTTGAGAGAGAAAAATTTACTACCTCAATAGTAATTTGTATTGTTCTTCACGTCTTCTTGGTGTATGGGTATTACTTAGAATCTAAGCCTTACATTATGGACATGACAGTTTTATGATTACAAATTAACGTAATCGAATTAATTATTCAAATTATTTATGTAAAGCTACTTAATGATTGATTATTAATTTCTTTTCATAGTGCTGAATTGTTTTTAAGGTTCGACATCTAATTTTAGTAAATTTACGTTTTTTACGCAATCTATTAAAATAAAACTTTTTTTTTTTTATGATTGAAAGTTTACTGGTGGCCCTAAGGCCTTTCCAGTTTCACCAGGACAGGTGGGCGAGCAAAGGCTCAGCCAAGAGGAGCGGGATTTACTAACAACTGCCCGAGCGCCTCCGAAGGAGACCTAACAACTCAAGAGCAATTGTTTCGCGAATGAATCTACTACCGGATCGGAATCGCGACCCGCTGAGAAGATCCGGCGAGAAACTCAGCGGGCTGATGCATGGGTTAGGTTGCACGTCGACCTCTTTGTCGAGTTCGACGAGTACGGTTACCGGGGTCTCTAAGCCTGCCCCTAGTATTAGAGCTGAAGGCATCTAATGCAAAGGTTATTGGATCTGATGGATCCGTAAGGACGTGTCTAGGGCGTCGACGGTGACTGGCTCCTGCATGAAAAATAAAACTATGCGTTCATGCGGTATTTGTAGCATCATAGTTTCGAGTTATAGCACACTCAATAATTGAAGACGATGCTAATTAAAATGAGTTATTCGATTCTGATACTGACGCACCCACACAAAACCCTAGAAAGAATTTGAATTTGTTAAGGTACTTCTTTGGTAGTGAATTTTTTTTTATTACTCAACGATCACAGCGTACCTACTGTTAAGCACTCAGTTAACTGAATCTGAATTCCGCTGACCATTTTGAGGTATAAAATTGAAGTCTTCATTCGATATATCGGCTAGGAGGATGAATTATTTGAATTTTTTTGAATTATGAACTTTGAAATTTTTAAAATTTGATATTTTTTGAATCTAAGAAATAAAAAAATAAAAAAAATATTATTGACAAAGCATTTGAATTGTTTTCTATCAAAAATCGATTCTGCGTCACACAGTACTCATGTTTTAACAAGGTCTTTAAGTTGCATCTTTTTATCGTGGTGAAAGCTTAGGATGAGTCCTACGCTATCAGTATTATTAAATCGTATCTACTTTAATATCTGTAAGCCAATAATCGGTTTGGAGGTTGCTCACCGTGCCGTCTCAAAAGCTCGTACCCTACAATACTCATATAACTCACATAAACTGGTAACTTCCTCAAGTTACCTCCCCCTCCGGGTTGATTTTTTTTATTAGAACAGACAAATAAATTTAAATCCACTGAATATACTGCAATATCGAAATGAGACGACGTGAATCGCATTCATTTTGTATTTCATAAAACTTTTTACTCACTACAGTGTGTCGGGTAAGTACCTAAAAGCATAAAGTTAAAATACTTAAACCTAACGTATGTTGTTTGATATTTATTCTATATTGCATTTATTTTTACGAATGGTTTCGTTTAATCATAGCTATACTTAGAAAAGAGTTTGTTATATTAATAAAGTCGTTATGATACATAATTATTTCTTACATTGTTTGTTAGTGGTCCACACAAATTACCATAGATTATATTTATACGCAACACTTCCAGCAGCTGTTTTTTGTTTCATTACTTAATTTTTTTAATTCATCAAGGTTCTCTTCGAGGAAGTGGTACATCACGTTGCATGTTTGTTAAATCAGTTTCGTGATTTATTTTGAAAAAAATATTGATTTGCGTAATTTTATTCTTTTATCACGACTTTGTATCGTATCGTATGCATCTCATTTTGTATTGAAGTTTTTATTTAATTAATAATTCGACAGTAGTAATGGTAAGATTTTATACATTTTTAGGGAGTAGTACTATATCTAGAATATTTAGGCTTCCATGTTTGTTCCTAGCTAATTACCGATAGCCCTAAAAAGGATATTCCGGCATTACAGATGATCAGGACTCACGTGTCTCAGCTTGAGAGTCTCTGCTAACATCTGCCCTAGCAATGGCAGTGCTTCGCTGAATCTGAAACCGGATCGGAATCGCAACTAACTCAGAAGATCCGGCGAGAAAATCAGTGGGTTTTGTCTATGAGTTAGATTCTAGAATCGACCTAGGTCGAGCTTCATTCAGTATTCGACGAGTTCTATGAGAAGGATAATCGTAAAGGTTTATTAAGGGTTTTCAATGATTACACACATTTTACACACCTTTCCAGCGTCATCAATGTCATCAGACTTCTCAATCATACAGTTTATGAAGCCTCTGATAGCGGTATTTCCCATACTGATCTGTATTAGTAGAACCCTTGTGAACCCTTAAATTATTACAATCCTATTACGTCAATGCATGGCCTTACCTTAGAATGCTGGGAAGATTTCTGTCAAGGGTTATCTCTCAAGCTGCAAATCAAATTAAATCGTATACAGATTTTTTTTAAAACATCACAATGGTTTGTCGAGGCATTTACTGAACCACAATTTTTTTAGATGACTATCAAAACATATTCGTATATAGGTATTATTTTTTTAGGATGTTCTACATTGCATTGAAACATTGAACAATTTATACTGAAATCTTTCCCTAATACAAAAGAGGTGTATGACATATAAGATATTTATGGTTAAAATAATAACTTATGGAATTTAAAATAAAAACCTCGATATATGGTGTTACAACAGTAAGAATAAATAAAAATGTTTTGTGTACTTTTTTTTTTCAAGTTATCACAGCGGTCATGATATCAACGGTCGAGGTAGCTGCGGCCTTGTGGGTTCAATGTTTTTTCATTAGATATTTCTACCTAAAAATGTTCAAAAACTAGTTTTAAAGCTCATTAAGAACTGTTATTAAAATAGACAATTTATTACGAGTTTATCAGTACAAGATCAGATAATTCTAAAATCGATAGTTGTAAGAGGAATGTCGGGCACCAGCGTCCTTGACCCAGAGCAAGTTATAGGCCTGCTCTTCACGACGTGAAGCGTCTTGAAAGGTTTTAAAATAAAGTGAGAGGGCGATTGGGAGAAAGTGTACTGATGAATGGAGCATTATTACCCGGTGTGGTTGTGGTCGGCATACCTTAAAAATAGGCTAATGTGTTTGTGTTTATTTTTTTTAAACCATATTGAGGTCATAATTTTAATCTTCAACCAAGTGTCGTGAATGAGATCGTTGTAATTCATACAAAATCCTACGATATTCTTAGGCTTTTGCAAGTCGGAGTTTTTTTTTTGTAATCTCGAAATGAGCACTATATTAATTATTAAACTGTTTCGTAATTCGGAAATAATGATTTCAAACATCTCATCACCGAAATATCTTAAATATCAATTAATAAATAACTTCAACCGCCACAGTAATCTCAACCATTCATATAAGTATTATCTAATTTAATTAACTTGAAACCGCATCAACTAATTATCAAATTTCAGCATACCGTGACTAATCTGATTTGGTCCACGCATGTATAAATAAATAAATAAGCCGAGTAGTAAGTGCTGGTATCTAGTACAAAAAATTAATCAAAAGTGATGTCGATAATTGGATTTAGCAGTTATTTTTTGCCTGTACGCATTAGTTAAGGGTCCACCTCGTGTTAAGTTACCAGAGCCGATACGATACGATATTACAGCGTGATTGTCGCCACCCATCTTAAGACATGAAATTCGTGGTTAATTTCTTCCGTAATTATAATATTGTAGAGGTAAGCCTTCTAGATGAAGATACTATTTTAAAGCTACGTTTTATTCAGAAGGCACGAATATTTCGCGGCAGAAACAGGTTAGATGATACCACAAAACCTTGCGGACTGAGAAGACGCCTTATTCCCAGTTAAATCAAAAGGTATTGAGAAACGGTAGGAAGAATTTAAAAAGGAGAAAGTAATTGAGAAATATATACAGTTACTCTGGGTGTGTTAAAGGAATGTATTAGTAGCGTACGTACCGATCTCCTGGGGCATAGCCGGACAGAATATTACCAGTATTAGATCCTCTTATTTTAAAGGATAATGTTACACCAACGCAGTATTTTTTTTGAAATTTGTTTTAAAAAAATAATTGTTCTTTTTGAAAACACGTTCTAAGTATTTTTCTGGATTTGTTTAATAGTGAAATGGGAAGCTTAGTTTATTAAACTACATTTGTTTCGCCTATTTATATAATGGGCTATATTGTAGAGATGTTATTGGATTTGTTAAAGAACCAGTCAATAGCTTAGCAGCTCCGTGGTCGTGTCGCTTGTACCGTTATACGACACACTACGCTTGCGCTCACTCACCGGCGGCCCACCTTCGTCGACACTAGAATTATCCTGCTTTCTATTTAACTTTATTAGTCCTTGGTGTGTTGAACTTCAATTTGTTCACGTCATCAAAACTACTTTAATGAAGATATCACAAATTCATGGAACCTGACCCCGACAGAGTTCAAAGCCTTATTTTTAAACGAATATCTACATAATATACCTAACCCTGATTCGTTGTTGTCTTAAGTTAAATTAATAATGTTTTTACCGCGTGATTATGAAGCTATAAATGACTGTTGATGCAACGTTGTCTGATTCCGATTTTATTCATTCGTTCCGGAAATCAGAGAACTGTTATAATCTGGCCATACTATGGTATTAGTTACGTTTTATATCTTGCGGTGGCGTAAAATATGTTTTTGCTAATATATCTCCGTTCATATATGTCTGTTAATATATGTCTGTCTGTCTGTTATCTCCCTTCAAAGGGATGTCGACGGTAAGTGGAGTCTGAGTCACTATAACAATAATATACTATCTATTGCCCGCCCAAAGACAGTTAAACATTCTTCGTCATTACATTAGTATTTTCAGTATAACGCCACTTTGTACACCATCGTATACATTGAATACATTCTATAATTGACGTTAGAAAGTTAAAGTTAGTGACGTTAAAATGTTTGTATTCAAAATTCAATAAATAAGTCGATGGTAACACAGTTATATAAAGGTAAAACGATGTTCTAAAAATAGGTATTGACGAAGAGTGCCCTATAGGCACTATTATAAAATTAGCATTATTTGTTTGGTGTTGGTTTGACCTTCACGTACCTATTCCTTTAGTTTAGGCCTTTTGGATACACCGAAAAAACCTTTCTTCAAATGGTAAATACATTTATCAATTATTATGCAATTCATCTTTAAAATAAAGCAATTTGAACGGCAAGTTTTGTTTACAAATTGGGTTTAATATATCTATCGTTGCTGCCGGCTATAGCGAAGGTGAAGTAGAGTAACTAAGTGCACTTTCAATCCTAACTATAGCCATAAGTTGTATTGTTTAACAATTTCTATTTCATTTTTTTAAAGGCTTAGTTTGAAAAGAAAAAATTGGGCTATCAGCTCCTACTACGAAAACTAAATACATAAAAGTATTTTGGGAAACCGCTGTGGCCCGTGTTTATCGATGAGCATTAGATAGCCCGTCGCACAGGCGGTATTGTGGCACCCGGCGATAGCTATCATAGAACACATGATATTTGACAGATGGCTGAATTTCGCTAACGACATTATGACAAAAGTTTACATATATACAAGTTCCGAACAATAATAATTGGACCAGATAAAGGACTCCGGGCCACTAATAGTTCCTAAAAAAACATTCGGAACATCCATGTACCAAGCAATTTTACCTACTCGGTGAAGATCTTCCCTTTTTCGTATCCCCAAAGTATTGCCTTTCTTATTTCTTTTTAATTTTTTTTATTGCTTAAATGGGTGGACGAGCTCACAGCCCACCTGGTGCTAAGTGGTTACTGGAGCCCATAGACGTCCACAACGTAAATGCGCCACCAAAGGCCACGACGACTTCAAATTTCAGCTGCCAATTGAAATTTCCACATGACGTGTTAATATTGACAGCAGCATTCGAGTAATGGTGTCTTTGGACCTCTTGTGATCGCTTCGCTTACTTAACTATGGAATTTGTAAAAACTTCCTTTGTCTTCCCGAAGTATTGAAATTTTGCAAAAATGATTTTTGGATCTTACAGACCAGTTTGTTCTAATATACTTGACCTTGAATCGCTGAACTTGTTTAAAGCCTTCAGGGTATTGTACCCGCGATTTTTTCTAGTTCACGAGAGCCATGAGTATTCAATTCGCATGTCAAGGATTTTTTATCACATCAGTTAGCACGAAGGAATAGTAATTACCTCCTAGTCAAGAACAACAAACAGTTCTTGATGACTCATGTCATTTAAAATATGCCTTAGTTCCATAAGTTTAAAGTCGGCATGTTTTTGTTGAAAGAAAAAAATATAGATCAGAACACTTTTGTTATGTTCGGGGACCCTGAATACGTTCGATAAATGTTTTTCTAACCGTAATCGATGGCATGTCAAAGATACAACAAGTTCAAAATATTCAAATTGAAAATCTGCTCTAGATTCTTGTTAGTATGACCGTGGTTTTTTTTACAACGATTATCGTTTTTCCTGTTTCGAACAATAATTTAAAATTGCGAGTTTTGATAAAAATGTTTGCGCTGCTATTAGAAGTTATTGTTTGATAGACGATTTAATAAAGGACAGGGTGACCAGACTGCCTCAAGCTATAATAATACTACAATAGTTTCTAATCACTCTTCTGTAACATTCATTTGTTATCTATTGATCTAATCCTCGCTTTGCCAATTACGAGCCAATCTCACCGAGGGTGACTGACTGACATAAAACTGTGAATATACAGAATATACCTACATATTATGAGTAATATTACGTTGTAAACAACTATTTATTTAAACTAGTATTCATCCAATGACCGAAATTCGCCCATAACCACTAACAAACACCTCAAGATCTAGGCTATTATTATATAATCAAATTTTCATTGACAATTTTATGAAAAAAAAGTGACTACATATTTCCAAAAATGAAATTATTTTTAAAACCAAAAGTTTATTAACAGTTTAAAAAAGTCAAGTTGAAGAAACCGAACAGAAAATAGTACTTCAATGTATGTTGTCTTTGTCCGTTATTATAATATATTTTACAAGTTCACTCATTTTTACAGATTACAACTTCTGAGTGCTATAAAACTATAGATCCCACTACCCATCCCATCCCCGTATTTTTGTCGTGAAGTACTTAATAATGGATGGACCATCTATCCTAACGCTTGTTAATAACAATAATAAACATTTATTCCAACCATAAATTACAAAAATTCAGAAAAACATAAATAAAAGTAAGATAACGAGGCTTGGAAAAGGGTTATTGGCTCAGCAATTCTTAACAGTAGCTATCCAATCGGTACAGCGGAGCAGATTTTCCGCCGTCACCTGGGAAGTTACGTGGACACTAGCATCATTATTTGAGTATAGCAAAGTAAAAAAAAAAGAAAAAATATATTTAAAAAAATGATACTGAAAAGGGTTCCATATAATAATATATAGTGTTAAATTATATTGACACGGCATTATTTGATATAGGCTCAACCACGTATCAATCACTATACGCTTTACAAGGATAATATCTGGGCAGCGGTTTCTTAATATCTTGTACTGTGGCTAATCATTTTTAATTATAATGAGATGAACATGAGTTACACATTAGTAAATTAATATATTCATTACGCTGTAAATACATAGAGCCAAGGTTTTACCAAAAAAATCTTCCTGCATCCACTTCAATAGAAATAATAAGGCTCATTATTATATTTTATTCAATTGTAATTTTATTGAGAAGGTTGACAGCACTGTTTGTATGTATTTAGTTTAAAATATGTACCTAGGTATTTTGTGCTCAACGAAGCTTGAAAGAATAAAAGAAAAAAGTTTCAAAGATTCATTAATTCATTCATTCTGTAATTGAAATTATATTTTTATTATACTATTTACGTTCTAAATTAATTCATCTGATATAGTGCACAATGATAGACACTAAGTTTTGCTTTGTGATTTATAGAAGAGTGCTTAGCATGTGTTACCATAAATTGAAGAAATGATAGATGTCATTTTATTTTTTATTTATGTGTTAGGTTCATAAAGAAGCTCCGTAAATCATGAAAATTATTTTGTATTAACGCTACACAATGAAATTAAAGAATCATTGTTTTTTATTGTCAAATAAAATTACAAAGTAACATTAAGTGATATAATTTTAATAATATTATCAATCTTTAGTAAGGACACTGTAATAAAAATAACGAAAAATAATATTCCCTTTCTTAAAGCCTTTGTATGCACACGCTCGTTGGCCTACCTAATGATAAGCAGCCATTCATGGATATCAGCACAGCCAAGCCACCGCCTACTCTCTATTTTTACTTAAACAAGTATAAATATTTATTGTGACGCATTTAGATTTTCGTTACCGAACATCCGTTTGGACATCTTGAGCATCTTACCAGAGTTTTGTCGACAAATGAAAACTGTATTAAGGTTTTAGTACAATGTGTTTTTTATTTATTTAATCGTACATTCATGCCAAATCTCGAAGCCGCAGATGAGAACCTGCCGGGCTGATCCCACATTATGTGGGACAAGGGCCAAAGAAGAAGGTTTTTAATTGCAACTTAATAATAAAATAATATAACTTTTTATTTGACACCACATGTACAGAGTAAGCATATAAGACAAATAATAGACGGTGACATAAATTGGCAGCTTTATCGCTGAAAGCGATCTCTTCCAGACAACCAGGGAGGGAGAGGAAGGGAGGGAGAGGAATAAGCAAACTAGCATGGACGGTGTTATATCTTAATAAGCTTACGTAAAAATATATACTTATATACCTACACATGTGAAAAATAAATACAATATAAGATAGACTTATATACGATTAAATACAAATAAATACTAAGAATATGCAATTAAATACAAAATAAGTAGTAAGTTATACAGTTATATATATATACTTTGAGCATTATAGTTTATTATTTTACTTTTAAATTTACCATTTATTACCTAGAGTTTTGTATTGAGCCGGCTTTTTGTTACAAATTATAAATTGGAATGCCAATCGAGTGGATTAAGTTGAATCTAAGTATGGTTTTTCTCCGCTACATCGGTGGGAAAATTTAGTTTTTTTTTCTCGGCATCTTTAAGCCCATTTTTGCTAAGGATATCACGTTGGCTCACATGATGTTGAGCTTGATGCTTTAAAAATAGCTTTAGAAGAGTTGAATGCAATATTATCATCAAAGTACTTTACTAAGGAGAGTTTTCGTTTAAGCTCCAATGTTTGGTTACAGCATAATTACCGTACGTAATGAATTGTTATTAATCATAGTTTCGCGATTATGTCATTGCTGCATGATGATGCTGCAGCAAGAAACGAATTTGTTCAATGCTACCTACAAATTAGTTCCCGTGTTTATGCCATTATCGTGTTCACCCATGACCCACACATGGCAGCCTTGTTCGTAATGTAAATAAAATAAAAAAGATTTTATTCAATCATGTGTTATTGATCACTGTTAAGCTGAATATCCCAAGTCGCACAAATATAAGAGATAATCCTCTTTATTTCTTTTCTTTCTCTTTCAAGCTGGCACTTTCCCTATAACACTGCATATGTACTCGAATTACAAAGATAAAAGAAACCATATGAATTGTCCAGAAATAAGACTTTCTGTTATTGAAACCCAGGGTTTATAAATTTATTGTATTATAATTGCATAATTATGTTTGATTATATATAATTATCAATTAAACTTATGACAACAATAAGAATTTGGAACGATTGTATTTGTTTATCTTACAGCAATAAATTAATTAATAAATTTCAAAGCAACTTTCGAATAAATTTCAATTAATAAGTTTAATACTTAAATAGTAAGATTTTTGTTTGAATGACGTAGTGCCTCAAGTATATGAGTCGTAACTTTTTTAAAGATAATATATAACTAGTCAGGTCATAAGTATTGTCACACAGTAAAAACCTTTCTTTTAGAATGCTGGCCACAAAAAAAATTATTGAATTCGAATTTCGAATTGTTCATGAAAATAAAACTGTATACTTTTAGAATTTTACTCATTTTCAAATATGGAGTGGACGCTTAAAGAAGACCGTGTTGCAGTTATTGCGTTGCATCGTTGCGGTTACGCGCCAATTCAAATTTTTAACATACTGAAAAATTTGAATATAACCAAAAGATTCGTTTATCGTACCATCAAACGATACAATGAAGACTCTAGTGTAGATTACAGGTCAAGAAGTGGTCGCCCTCGGTCTGTTAGGACTCCAGCAGTGATAAAAGCTGTGAAGGCGCGAATTCAAAGAAATCCCAAACGTAAGCAGAAACTGTTGGCCCTTCAGATGGGGTTAAGCAGAACCACGGTGAAAAGGGTGTTAAATGAAGACTTAGGGCTTCGGGCATATCGAAGAAAAACAGGACATCGTTTGAATGCTCGTCTAAGGACCTGAGACTGAAGAGATGCCGCGCTTTGTTGAAGCGGTACGCGGGAAAAAAATATCGGGAAATTCTTTTTTCGGATGAAAAAATTTTTACCGTAGAAGAGAGCTACAACAAACAAAATGATAAGGTGTACGCACACAGTAGTGAAGAAGCGAGCAACCGTATTCCGCGTGTCCAACGAGGTCATTTTCCATCCTCGCTCATGGTATGGTTGGGAGTTTCTTATTGGGGCTTAACAGAGGTACATTTTTGTGCGAAAGGTGTAAAAACGAATGCAGTTGTGTATCAAAATACAGTCCTGACGAACCTTATGGAACCTGTTTCTCATACCATGTTCAATAACAGGCACTGGGTATTCCAACAAGATTCGGCGCCAGGTCATAGAGCGAAGAGCACACAAGATTGGCTGGCGGCGCGTGAAATCGACTTCATCCGGCACGAAGACTGGCCCTCCTCCAGTCCAGATTTGAATCCGTTAGATTACAAGATATGGCAACACTTGGAGGAAAAGGCGTGCTCAAAGCCTCATCCCAATTTGGAGTCACTCAAGACATCCTTGATTAAGGTAGCCGCCGATATTGACATGGACCTCGTTCGTGCTGCGATAGACGACTGGCCGCGCAGATTGAAGGCCTGTATTCAAAATCACGGAGGTCATTTTGAATAAACTTTAGTGTCATAAGAATCTATGTTTTGTTAAGTTCATTTTGGTATATGAATGGTTACATAATGAATAAACTTGTTTCAATTATTTTACATTAAACATGTGACAGAATTTATGACCTGACTAGGTATGTTACTTATTCTGGGTGTAACTGGATCTATATAGGGTCATGCACAATATACAAGGTATTACAAGGCCAACCAGTAAAATACCTGCAGTGAGGGTTAATAGTGGACATCTTGAAATAGAACCCCATGGTCACAGTCGCAACATTCAGAATAACTTGTGTGGCCGTGTTTAATGGGAATTGTTTTTTTTTTTTTTTGATTAAGAACAATATATTTTTAAAGCGTTTTTTCCGAATCAATGCTTTAAAAGAAAATAATGTAAGATTATACAAAAGCTTTCAAAGTAACTTTTTACTTCATAATTTTTTCATTTAATTTTTAAATTCCCTATCCGAATTTTATAATTTTTGACCATATTCATAAAATAAGAATACTTGACACGTTACATTTGAAGTTTAAAAAAAAAATGAAATTGTTATTACAATAAAACAAACATCGTACTAAACAATTTGGACAATTAACGATGTGGGAACGCTAAAAATAATAGACATGCTGTATTTAATATCCTGCATCAGAATCTGATAACTGAAATGGAGACAACATCAAAGTTTCTGGCTTGTTGTCCACAAGCAAAGTGTATACATACAAGTTCACTTGATTGATAATCATGTAAGCTAAACATAAAAAATACTAAATTTGTACATTTTTTTCTCTTAGCACTTACTTAAATAAATAAGTAAAAAACTTAATGTCGCTCTGTTTCTGTATTAGGTATGTTCGTTACCTAGTCTACGTTAAGGAATTATATTTCTAATGTCGTGTATTTGGGGAAATAAAGATGTTTAGTGCTTACAACAACTAACTGTCGCAATTATTATGCAAGTGGTATTTAACGTGAAATAACAATATATTATACATTTACAATTATGTACAATATGTATGTATTAGAAGTGTTATTTTACATGTTTTAGTTTTGGCGGGTTTTCTGTCTCTCTAACACAGACTATATCAGTGTAGAGAAACCTGCCAGTGTTGTAGGTACACTTACAATCCGCCACATATTCGCATGTAAATTTTAATTGTTTCAATATCGTTTAAATTAGAACTAGAATTTAATATTGAGGTAAAAGTTTTTAAATTCAGCCTATCTACAGACCAACGTTCTACAATTTTTTTTTTTTTTTATTGCTTAAATGGGTGGACGAGCTCACAGCCCACCTGATGTTAAGTGGTTACTGGAGCCCATAGACATCCACAACGTAAATTCGCCACCCACCTTGAGATACAAGTTTTAAGGTCTCAAGTATAGTAACGACGGCTGCCCCACCCTTCAAACCGAAACGCATTACTGCTTCACGGCAGAAATAGGCAGGGCGGTGGTACCTACCCGCGCGGACTCACAAGAGGTCCTACCACCAGTAATTACGCAAAGTATAATTTTGCGGGTTTCATTTTTATTACACGATGTTATTCCTTCACCGTGGAAGTCAATCGTGAACATTTGTTGAGTACGTATTCCATTAGAAAAATTGGTACCCGCCTGCGGGATTCGAACACCGGTGCAGCGCTCAACACGAATGCACCGGACGTCTTATCCGTTAGGCCACGACGACCCAAAATTTGTAAGTTTTACATTTTTCTAACTTATACAAAATTTAATTTGTAACTTATACAAAATAAAAACTATTCATGACTTCTCAAGTTGGCTTCTAACCACAGCTCTAGTTCATGAACAGTCAGTCTTCCATTAAATTTCTATAAAACGTAAATCGTAAAATGCGATAGCTGAAAAACATTGCCAAACGCTAAAATGGAAGTAATAAATAAAATGTAAATAATTGTAAAAGTTTATATCGAATACGGTTGTTTGTCATTGTTATCAAATATATGAAATTATGTATTAATTAATGAGTCCAAACATTTTCGGAATTTGTAACTGAATATGTGAAATAAACGTGAGATTAAACCGTATAAGTGCCACAAGCATAATATATTGGATAGGAATTTAAACAATGGTTGGTAGTTCAGCGAACGATTCGGATATACTACGCGCGCGAAATATTCTCAAATTCAGCTATAGTCACTGCGACGCTCATCCGCGATTCGCCTACACATTTAGAATGTTAAAAAATATTAATAATTTATTCATTGTAAGCCCTGCAAATGTATCAGTTTTTAAATGAAATTAGAAAAAAAGGACATCGCGAAATCAATTTTACATTTATATCTAAGTAGTTACACAGAATATAGCTACTAACTACCATTCTGTTTTAACATGAAGTCGTCGTGGCCTAAAGGATAAGACGTCCGATGCATTCGTGTTGAGCGATGCACCGGTGTTCGAATCCCGCAGGCGGGTACCAATTTTTCTAATGAAATACGTACTCAACAATGTTCACGATTGACTTCCACGGTGAAGGAATAACATCGTGTAATAAAAATCAAACCCGCAAAATTATAATTTGCGTAATTACTGGTACCGTAATTTTGCGTAATTACCTCTTGTGAGTCCGCACGGGTAGGTACCACCGCCCTGCCTATTTCTGCCGTGAAGCAGTAATGCGTTTCGGTTTGAAGGGTGGGGCAGCCGTTGTACACTGAGACCTTAAAACTTATATCTGAGTCGACTATTATCAAAGGCGGCAATCTGACTTTTGGACAATGATTGGTAAATCAGAAAAACGAATTATTGACTTTGTATTCCTTTGGCAGTCACAAAACTCTTCGGAACGACATCTTAGATAAATAACAGGTTAACTATTAACCTTTATTTAATGCAGGTTTTGAACCGTATTCTTTGAAGGAGACGATTATATTCAAATAAATCTGTATTGACATATCAATAAAAATTTTTTGTCCAAATGTACAGATTGCCGCCTTTGATAATAGACGACTCATCTCAAGGTGGGTGGCGCATTTACGTTGTGGATGTCTATGGGCTCTAGTGACCATTTAACACCAGGGGGGCTGTGAGCTCGTCCACCCAACTAAGCAATAAAAAAAATATCTAAATGTTAGCATGAATATAGTTAAATTCCCACATTTGCAAAATAAAATTAAATTTATAATTATAGTATAAAGTTTAAAAAAAAAACACAACTAGAAAAACGAACTAACAATAATAAATTAGATTCGCCTTCTTTATCTTAAATATACTGATTAGGATATTAGAGCGAAATTATTCTATTGTCATGAGTTTTTAATGCGTGTGCAAATTTTCATTTTAATAAGGTGTTTTGAAGTCGGTGAAAAGGGTAGGTATATCGTAGGTATATCATAGATTCGATGACATGCAAATAAACATATTATTAACAAATAAGTAGCCGTTTCCAATTCTGCCTTGACATGTCTGAGATAATAACTTGCCTTGTAATTATAATATAAATTATCATTTAAACAATAACTTATCATTTCTTATCTAATACCTTACCTATTAAAATCAACGTATCACCAGGATAAATTGTGAAGCTAAATGTTTTGGTATAATTCGTACATTATGTCAATGTGACGGTGTGAGTACTTAATAATATAATATTAGTAATCATATCATATTAGTTAGAAGAAATACCGAAATAAAAGATTGTTTTAGAGAAAAGTCTTTCTTTCTTTAACACTGAACTTGAAAACATTATTTAACATTAATTTTGTTGTAAGCTGCTTTAAATCACAGCTTTCAATGCTAAATGTAGTATAATTATCGTAGTCCAGTTGGATTGGGACCAGGGTCACCGTGTCGTCTTATTGTCTATTCTTAATGTATCCTTGTGTCCTTATTATTTATGGTATTGAACAAATCGCTTGCAGGACTTAGAGATTTAAAAAAAGTATAGATTCAATTTTAGAACATATTTTCAAGCATATCGTAATATACATAGAAAAAATAATAAGTAAATGATGGAACGAATATTTAATTTTTTTAACAAATAGCTAATTTTAGTTTGATTATCTTAAATTCAACATCTCGCAGAACGGTTCCATGGTGTAATGGTTAGCACTCTGGACTCTGAATCCAGCGATCCGAGTTCAAATCTCGGTGGAACCTGTATTTTGGCCTTTTACGTTCCAGTCGACCCTAGTTATTTGTCGTCTAAAAATACTATTATAATATTTTTTGGTTTTTGAATATATTTCAGCACCTAAGACTAAAATGGGAAAGACTTTGTTAACAACATTGTAATTTTAAGGTAACTCCGGTTTTATTTCAACTTTAGAGTCGGCTTTATAATACCCGAGCTTTAAGACATAATTTAACATGCGGTGTACTTCCATTCATATTTTTCCAATATCCAAGTACAAATGCAGTCGCACGGGTTCAAAATTCTCACTAAATATTCATTGCTATATTGCATTTAGCAGGAAATGTACGAAATAATACAACGTATCTCGCTCTTGTTGTCAAACATATAAGTAAGTAATTATTTTAATTAAAGACTAAGAAGAGAGAGAGCTTTTTCATTTAATGACGATGATGATGAGGATTTCTTCAAATAAATCTATGTATTCTTCAAACTGTTTCACTGAATTCTTTGAAAAATTAGAATATGCGAAATTCTAATTTCAAGTGAGCTCCAGAGGTCCGAGAATTTGTCCTAAACAAAAATACACAAATATTTACCCTGGAATGCAGTGTACCTTACCTTAGTTTTTTGAAAATTCTCAGAATTATCAACAAAGCGTATATAATACGTGTAAAGATGTATAAATAAATAACCACGGGAATATTTTCAAATGAACAAACATTTTCAAATTAGCCTGGTAGAAATTTAAAACGTTTTATAATGAGCGTCGCGTCGTCTGAATGCAATTATGTTGTCCAAGAAATCCACTGGAGACATTTTTCGTGATCACAATCACTGTTCGTCATCGTTTAAACATAAACTTAAACAGTCAATTTAATTACATATATCGTGTAATATTTTTCTTAAAAAAATTACTTATCAATTAATAGCTTTTGTAAAACAAAACATTCACTTCACAATGTTATCGATCGTTTCGTTCTTTGATATTTAGGGTGTACTGGCTTTTCACAATATAGTATTGGAGGTCCCATGGTGTAATGGTTAGCACTTTGGACTTTGAATCCAACGATCCGAGTTCAAATCTCGGTGGGACCTAAGGCGTGCTTGTTTTTTATTTTTTGTTTTTTAAATTACGATATTTTTATTGCACTGTGAACAATCAGAATACCGAAACGACATTCCCAGACGTTTTGCCGGGCTTGTTTTGTTGAAAGATTGTTGCGCGTTTGAACTGACAAACGCACTTAATCATCAGTAAATGGCGGGTGGTGCCTCGACGTAAGGGCCACCTCAGGCGATTCCCATACTCGGACGTACAGCGTGGTACGTGTTGAGAGGAGGGAAACAACTAAAACAAGATCCTACCACACGGACACGAGTCTCATAAAAGAACGTGTTTCTGCATTTATAATTTACGCTATCAAGTAGTTATAATTTTCTCTAAAATTATGACAAATAAATAATAGTTTAAAAAAACTAACAAAATACGCTTTTATAGAAAATCCAACTAAAAAATAGAAAATAAAGTTTAATAAATTGGAGTTAAAAATAGTGTAAGAAAAAATGATTTTATTGTAAAAAAAAACGTGGGGTGCTTTTCAGGATATTATCAAAATAACCAAATTTCGAGTTAATCCGACGTTTTGAAGGGGGTCAAAATCATGTTCAAAGATTCCGTTACATACTAACATACTATACGTCTGAAGCTAATAAAAGCGTATTAATATCATAATTTGTATTAAAAAATGTACTTATCATACAAATAATATTGATTACATATTAGATTAAATTGAAGTTATTTAATATTTTTAATTTGAACTTTTTACGAAAATTTATGCACAAGAATACTCAGTACGTTATTCTGATTTTGATGTAGTGTTTTATGTCTATAGAGAAAACAAAATGGTTAGAATTACTACCTATATAAATTAAAAAAATAGAGTATTATTAGATTCTGCTAAAATATTACAAACAAATAAATATTAAAATATTAGAAAGGTACCATAAATTTAATAATGTGATTTTTGGCTTTACTTTTTTGTCTATTTATTAGTTTGCCTAAGTATAAAACTATTTTCTTTACCTTTAACCAAAATATTTGAAATTGCACATATTCATTTCTTTTACACTCCTTTGGTCATAATAAGAAATAAATTAAAATTTACTTAAAACAAGACAAAGTGAGTGCAAACTGCGCCCTTATTACTAAAAACAATCTTTAGACATCTACTTACATACTATTTGAGATAAGTTGCTTGGTGAATTGTTTTAAGGAAGCTTTGTTAGTAGGCAATCAGTCTTTTTTTATTTATTGCTTAGATGGGTGGACGAGCTCACAGCCCACCTGGTGTTAAGTGGTTACTGGAGCCCATAGCCATCCACTACGTAAATGCGCCACCCACCTTGAGATACAAGTTCTAAGGTCTCAAGTATAGTTACAGTCTTGACGAATAAGAATTTTTAACTCTTGTCATTGCCTTTTTATGATTGGATTCTGAAAATGTGTGCTTACAGATCAGAGCTCTGTTGCTTTTAAAGCCTGATATAGCTCTTTTTTTTATTGCTTAGACGACCTCACACCTGGTGCTAAGTGGTTACTGGAGCCTATAGACATCTACAACATAAATGCGCCACCCACCTTGAGATATAAGTTCTATGGTCCCAGTACAGTTACAACGGCTGCCTCACCCTTCAAACCGAAACGCATTACTGCTTCACGGCAGAAATAGGCAGTATAGTGGTACCTACACGTGCGGACTCACAAGAGGTCCTACCACCAGTAAATTTTCTTTAATCATTTTTTTTTGCTTCCAGAGCGAGTACAGATTCGCAGGTAGTGGGTACCCGCGTGTCGCGCCTACTACCCGTAGTGGAGGTTTGTGTTCAGCGGCGCTAGTGGGAGGCGCTTTGCTAGCTGCTGTTGCTGTGTTGGCCGTCGCAGCTCTAGCTTTTTACATGGGAGCTCTAAAACCAGATAGCGGAGAGCGTGAGTTTTTAATTTTTATTCAATGTAGGTTTTGTTTAGTTAATAGATAGTCCATTTGTTAGTGGCTACCAGACCACACAACCACAGCTTAATTGCCATCATCTTCAAACTATCAGGTCGAAGTCTCAATTCAAATTAGAACGTAGGGTTTCTTTGAGGCCGAGATACACACGTCTGTGGAATTTACCTGTTTGAGCTTATGGTACTAATAACACGCAGGAGCCGCTTAAGATAAAAATTAATTAAATTATTTAATATTTCTAGCTTTGGGTAGAATAACATAAAAAAACAATTTAATGACAAATGTATGTATAAAGCAATACGGACGAATAGCACATTATTTAACTGTCTGAGCTCACAACAAGGCTAATAAACACGCAGCAGCCACTTAAGAAGGAATTTAATTAAATTAGTTAGTTGATAGTAGTAATATTTTTAGCTTTAGGTAGAATAATGTAACAAAGACAATTTAATGACAAATGTATGTATAAAGCAATACGAGCACATAGCCAATTTTTAAAAATAAAATAGTATAATAATATAACATTTTACACATTGTTTTTTATGTTTTACAGCAATCATAGCTTTTGAGGGCGCTTTACGAGTGACACGTGGAGACGTGTACGGCGGGGCGCCCGGTAGTCCGGCGTGGCGGGAGCGAGCCCGACGGTACAGTGCATCATTGCGACAAGTATTCTCGGGACCTTCACCCCTCCGTCAGGCCTTCACTGGGGCACTAGTGACAGGCTTCGGTGATCGACGACTTGATGTACATTTCAGACTGTATCTCGATAGAAGGAAAATACCAAGGTATTACGATATTCTATAACATGTCTGAAATGCTACCTGGAATTTTGCTAACTAACTGTAACATATGTTTCAGTTCTGTATCGAACGTGGAAGAAACCTTGAAAAATATGATACTCCAGGACATCAACACAAAGAACTCAGCTTTTGGACAAATCAGGGTAGATCCGACAAGTATAGTGATCAAGCGGGATTTAGAGCATACATATCAATCAGAGTCACATGTCAAAGAAGCTTTAAGTGAAAGCATGGAAACAAATCACCAGAAAACATTAACACCACAAAACAACCAAAGTAGCAAAGACAAAACTTTGCAATCTAGAGTGGGTGTCGTTCGTAAAACTACTGTAAAGCCTAATCAGACAACTAAGAAAAGTGATCCGGATGAACCGGACATAGACACAGAGAACATTCCAGTTGTACAAGGAACGTTTCAAATCACGAAAACAGAGGCTGATATAACGGAAAATAAACACAGTTCTAGTCCGAGACATGAAGATAAACATAAGCCGGCAACAACTACAAAAGTGACTACAACAACCAAATCACCAACTACAAAACCGACTACAAGAACTACTACTAAAAGGCCAATTACGAGTACAGCAAAAACTAGGCCGTTCACAATAAAATCGACACTTAACGTTAAACCAAGAACTGAGCCTACACTAAGAAAAGATACGACTACAACTAAAATTAAAACAACGTCAACATCAACAACTTCGACATCAACAATGGGAACACCAACAACAACCACTAATGTATCACAAATTTTACTTGATCTTTTAACAAATGAAAACCACTATAAAGACTTGCCTAAAATTGATACACTATTTACTGTTCCACATGTTATCGATAATGAACCATGGAGACCAATAACCCAGCCCTATTTCGATTCTACCCCTAAGGCATCGCCAAAATTCGAAATTCCAGATGAACTTAACGCTGAGGATAGAATGGGAGTCGCTGAAGTCGTGGATGACGTTTCTATTCTGGAAAGTATGCTTACTCCAATTCCACCAGTTCAAAAAAGACTAACAACTACACGCCGCCCTGGATTATACAACGTTAATCCGGGCTTAGAAGCCGAGGTGTACGCCCCTAGTCCGGTTTATACCAGTTTTACCCTTCCCACTTTTGCTCCACCTTTAAAGAACATGGAAACCTTAGGATCAAAATACCCAAAACCACATCCTATACCTGTTGATAAAATCGGTAGCGTAGTTGAAGCAACAGCTGAACAAGACCCTAGCAAGATGGATGACGGTAAACCAGTTGAAAGACCACCTAAAGATAAAACAGCTTCGGCTGTCTTAAGTGTTTTACAGTTTGCTCAACAAGAAAATACAGAGAGAGTTTCCGTCGATGGTGCGTCTATCATAAAAAGAAATAATACTACTACATATCCTGTAACAACAACAGCCACCTCGACGACCAGGTCCTCTACTGCAAGCACTCCTAAGTCTACTTCAGAATCAACCACGTTTGTTACAAAAGTCGTCAACACTACTGTTACAACGACTGCCACAACTTTTGTAGATAAAAGACATCATGAAACTAAAGAAAATACAACGAAACGTCCTAATGACAAAGTATCAATGATACCCAGTACAACTGTTCCGCATCACACATGGGAATTAGTCAACACTTCTACTAATGATAACGACACGTTTAGTAAAACTTCACCTGAAAAATATTATAATGATACTTTACAAGCTATAATAACGAAAAACGAAGCTGTATTTCCGAACACAACGCCAAAATTTTCCGGCAAGGTTTCACTATTAAAAAATTTAACAGATATTATTAAAAAGTATTCACAAATATCAACAACAGAAAATAGTACAAAATTGGAAGAAAGCGAAACTGAAGAGGAAGAGGAACTAGAATTTACTAAAATGACGGGCTCTGTAGAAGTAGTACCGGATTATGAAATGGAAATTACTACTACTAATGTAATAACATTACTTCCTGCGAAATCTAATCTAGGCGTAAACAGACCATTGAGGCCAAGGCCTAAAATCAAACCCGAATTGAAAACTAACAAGGACAATTCACGTGGTTTTTTTCGTGAAAACATAGAACCACAAAAACTTGTTAGTAGTTTGAATGAAGAATATTACAAAGAAAATGAAAATTTAAATGATGATGGATCTGAATTCATTGATACTAAAAAAACTGAAAATAGTTATCCCACGGAATTAAATCATTTGACAGATTCAAAGAACCTTACAGGAATTATAGAAGCAATAGAAGCAGCTGAAAGTTCAACAAACAGCAACAGACTTCCTAAATCCAACGATGACATACATTTACCAGATGGAAACATAAATACCGATTTACCTGAAGGCACTTATAGGGTCTCTTATCACGTAACAGGCAGTGTCAGTAGTAAACAAGCCAATAAAACACAAAATCTACCTGCGTATGAATTGAAGTTGGAGCCAGACATAGTTCTGGAAATACCCGTAAATCAAACAAATTCTTTATCGGTCGAAAAATTAAAACAACTTGCTAATTTAGCTACAATTTCTGATTCCAACAATAATACTTTATTTCGTTCACCCGGAGGTGTGATCTCGACGAAAGCGATTCCTTCTAGCTACACATTAAACCAAGCTGGATTTCAAATATTGACGAAAACTTTCAACAAAGCTCAATCCACAAAACAAGATGAAAACAAACTTGGAAAACCGGACAAGGCTTTCGGCAAGCCTTCTAAGGATAATAACGTTTACTTTGTCAAGGAAGTAATTGAAGAAGGTTAGCTTTAAAGACAAATTTTTGAAGTAAAGTAAACAGTAAAATAATACTAATAGCAAATTACGACTTTTAATGTGATTCTTATTTGCCTATATTAGTTTTTTTTTGTTTAATTAAAATTTATCCCATTTTTATCTTAACAGTTTGCTGTAGATTGTAGAGTGATTTTCTGATTTCAGAAGAATGTGATAATTTAACATCATTTCAATGCATAAACGGTCCTTGCCTGCCGTTAACTTCACGTTGCAATCGATTGCTAGATTGCCCTCAAGGGGAAGACGAGAAATCATGTTCTTGTGCAGACTATTTGAAAGCCGAGTACTCACAGTCTAAGATATGTGACGGCGTTGTTGATTGTTGGGATTATTCGGACGAAAATAAATGCGGTGAGCAAATAAGTTTATACATATTATAATCTTATCCATTAGTTATAAATCTTTGGACAGTAAATTAAAGATCGATTTGTTTTGTAGATTGGTGCAAAGAAGAACAATATGTTTGTGCTAATTCCCGTCAATGTATTGATATGATCAAAGTTTGTGATGGAACACCTGACTGTCCTCTAGGAGATGATGAGAAGAGTTGCGTTACGTTAGCTGACGAGCTAGAAAATAATGAAGTCATTCCGTACAACGAGGAAGGTTTGTTTCGACCCATAAGCAATTTAGATACAGACATTTACGCTCAATGAAAAATTAAAATATGTTTTATGTTACTGGTGGTAGGACCTTTTGCGAGTCGGTACAGGTAGTTACCATCTCCCCGCCTATTTCTGCCGTGAAATAGTAATGCGTTTTGGTTTTTAAGGTTGGGGCAGCCTTTGAAACTATACTAAGACCTTAGAACTTATATCTCAAGGTGTGTGGTGGCATTAATGTTGAAGATGGTTATGGGCTCCGGTAAATATTTTAACACCAGGTGGGCTGTGAGCTCGTCCCATGTATGCAATAAATAAATAAAAATACTGGTTTTCTACTTCCTCAGGTTATGTCATGGTGCGAAAACGTGGCGTATGGGGTAGACTCTGCGTAGAAAGTTTTACCGATGTGGTTGAGCAGGCGCACAGCTCACTAAAATTGCCAGACCTCGGTCGGGCGGTGTGTCGAGCTATGACGTACAAGTGAGTATACGTTGCTAAATTTATTAAGAAAACTGCGGGTATGTTTTTTTATTTAAATCTATAAGGTATGGAAGTTTATAATAGTTCGGTTGGAAATTTTTTAACACTCAAAAAATGTCAAATCGAACGGCGGTAATTATCATAATAGATCGTCACCACATTAGAGTACTAGCGTGAGATAGGTATTTTATATGGCAAGGCGTGTTTAGAAACCTTCGGTCAACAATAGTAACAGAAACCACACAAGTAGGTAATCCACCATACTTTCCAGTTTGAAGGGTAGGGCTACCGTCATTGCATTACGTGCGAAACTTCGATCTTATCTTAAAACACTTGCTTATTTCGAGGTGGCCGTGTTTCATTTTCATTATCTGTTCCGGTTATCGGTTAATACCAGATGGTCTCGCCAGTTCGCTTGCCCATCTACAGTAGTAGCAGAATTTTATTACAAGCTATGTCTCCTTCAACCCGGTTCGTTATTTTACAATAATTTCGATTATATTCGATTTTTGTTTAGTTTTACAATAGCATAGTAGTATACGAAATGGCATCTGAACAGAACAGCTGAAAACAGGAGCCTATGGAGACCTATGGAAGCAGTTGGAGGAGATCTATGTCTATAAGAGACAAACGGACAAAAATGACAATAAATAATGATAAATTTAAGTAATCCAAAAATTAATTTATGAAGGAAACTATTGTAATTAGATTAATATTAATAACACTACTTAAAACATATTAAATAATTAATAAAGTGAAAAAATAACTGGAATTAAAAAAAGCATTTTGTATGAATAAAGGCGGATAAGAATTATATTATTATGTATTTTATACGAAATGGCTTACGAAACATCCCCATCGGTTGTTCTGGTACATTGCCAATACAAGACCGCATCGTTGTTGTACCCATAGCCAGGCTGCATAGTTTTCGTAAACGACAAACGAACACATATTCTTTTATTTATTATCATGTACATATATAATTCGATGGTTATGTCTTTTTTTATAACTACGCTAATAGCCTTGAGAGGCTATTTCAGCTTCGCATTGACGTGTAGGTAAGTTCACGGGGCTTTTTTTATTGCCCTTGTAGGCATACGGCCCACCTGATGGTGAGTGGTTACCGTCGCCCATGGATTTCAGCAATGCCAGGGGCAGAGCCAAGCCGCTGCCTACTGCTAAAACCGGGAGTGTTACTAACACTGGCCCTAGCGAGAGCAGTGCTTCGCAGAATCTTCCACCGGATCGGAAACGCGACCCACTAGAAGATCCGGCGAGAAACTCAGTGAGCTATAATTCGATACTGTATCATCAGCGATGCGGGTTGGGCCCGCGAGGCTCGCGAGGGTCGCAAGGCGAGTCCGCACGGCTACTGGGAGGTGTGGCACAACGCGGGGGCCCGCGCAGCAGACACGCGGCTCACGTTCCGTCGGTCCACGTGCAAGCGACGGAAGGCATTGCGAGTACGCTGCACAGACTTAGACTGCGGAATACGACCACACGCTGATGCTCAGCAACCAAGGTTTGAATCTTATTTTAATGAACTCGGCTAATCACATGTTGGAAGAAATTTGTGTTTATTGATTTGAAAAGCGTTTTTTTTTTATTGCTTATGGGTGGACGAGCTCACACGAGTTACTGGAGCCCATAGACACCCACCTTGAGATATAAGAAGGTATCTAGTTAGAACGACTGCCCCACCTTTCAAACCGAAACGCATTACCGCTTCACGGCAGAAATAGGCAGAGTGGTGGTACCCACCCGCGCGGACTCACAAGAGGTCCTACCACTAGTAACACAGTGTATTCAGATTGCGTACAGTAATGTTAAATACCAATGGTAGGGCGTGTTTTAAGTCCGCACGCACCACCTGTCTACTGCAATTAAGGAAATATGAATTTAAGTTTCAAAAATTCAATGCAAACTGAGACTTCAACTGCTTCAAGATGAGCAGACTGTGGTATCCGAGGCCTCATAAATATCATTCTTGTTTCTTTGCCATTCAAGGAAAGCCGATGTTTAGCTTAGCAGCTGGGCATGTCCTGGGAATTTTATACTTATTTGTTTTCTGTTCTGTACCGCTGATTTGACATTATGGAAGGAATTTACGTGAGCTCCAAGTGACGGACTGGCAAGGTGTTGCGCAGCGCCGGGATGAAATGCAAAGTTTATTGTCGGAGGCCAAGACCCACTTCGGTGTCATAGCGCCAGCGCAGTAGTAGTAGTAGTAGTTTGTAGTAATTCGCGTTCAAACAACTTCTTTGTGCTGGTCTTACATGCGTACTCGTTCGTCTAAGTCTTTTTATACGAGGACGCAGACTTAATCTGTTCAGAGGACTAAGTAACTGTGACCGGGCACAAACAAGTTGTTTGCGCAGGGATGTAACGGAATGGGTGCGCCGGAGCAGGGTGGTGGGAGGCGACGCAGCAGCGGCCGGCGCCTGGCCGTGGCAGGCGGCTCTCTACAGGGACGGCGACTTCCAATGTGGAGCCACTCTCATACACCCGCAGTGGTTACTCTCAGCCAGCCACTGTTTCTACCAGTTAGTATATATTTGGGAGTTGAAAATCTATAAAGATCGTTTTGAGACACTATTAAATCCAATAAATGATCCATATCATTCATTTTTTTTACTTTCCGATAGTTTGAATTATAATAAACCAAGTCAATAATAATTTTACTTTACCAGTTAATTTGACTACTTAAATCTGTGTGCTTAATGCGAGTTTTTTAAAGTTCTCGATAGCGTGAAAGTTACCTCAAATTTGTATGGAGTTGGAACGTTTGCCGCTAGGGGCGCTGTTCCCACTCCATACAAAGCACACGGACTTGCTGTAGTTAATCACATGCGTGTATTAATTGCATCAAATAGGTACTAGGCAATAATACCAGTCACCATCGTCGCCCTAGACACGTCGTTACGGATCAATCAGATCCTTGCATTAGGCGCCTTCCGCTCTAACACTAGGAGTAGGGGGTCCCTACTCCTAGTGTTAGAGTGTAGTATTAGTATTAGTATTACTAGTGGTAACCGTGCTCGTCGAACTCGGCAAAGACTTCGACGTGCAACCTAACCTAAACATCAGTTCGTTGAGTTTCTCGCCGGAACTTCTCAGCGGGTCGCGATTCCGATCCGCTAGTAGATTCATTCCCGAAGCAGCTACTCTTGAGTTGTTAGGTCTCCCTTGGCAGCGCTTGGGTAGCTTTCTGGCTGAACCCTTGCTCGCCTATCTGTCCTTGTGACTCCGGAAAGGCATCCGGGCCACCTCATAAAAAATAAAACTAGGTAATAATGTTTTATTTAAATGTAACAGAGCCACAGAAGCGCATTGGGTGGCGCGGCTGGGCGCGTTGCGGCGGGGGGCGTGGCCTCGGGGGCCGTGGGAGCGGGTGTCGCGCGTGGTGCAGGTTGTGACGCACCCCAAGTACATGTCGCGCGGGTTCCGGAACGACATCGCGCTGCTGCGGCTGGAGCGCGGGGCCATGCACGCGCGGCTCCGACCCGCCTGCCTGCCGCCGGCGTACCACATGCCGCCCCCCGGACGACACTGCACGGTCGTCGGCTGGGGGCAATTGTACGAGCACGAACGAGTTTTCCGTTAGTATCGTTTTTTTTTATTGCTTAGATGGGTGGACGAGCTCACCACTGGAGCCCGTAGACATCTTCAACGTAAATGCGCCATCCTTTTTGAGATATGTTCTAAGGTCTCAAGTATTGTTACAACGGCTGCCCTACCCTTCAAACCGAAACGCATTACTGCTTCACGGCAGAAATCAGAAATAGGCAGTATAGTGGTACCTACCCGCGCTGACTCACAAGAGGCCCTACCACCAGTAATTACGCAAATTATAATTTTGCGGTTTTGATTTTTATTACACGGTGTTATGCCTTCACCGTGGAAATCGTGAACATTTGTAGAGTACTTACGTATATCATTAGAAAAATTGGTACCCGCCTCGGATTCGAACACCGGTGCATCGCTTCAACACGAATGCACCGGACTTCTTATCCTTCAGGCCACGACGACTTAAAACGGCGACGACTCGTTTAACTGATAACATTTTACGGAATCAAAATGAAAGTAAAGTACAGTAAATGCTCTTTATGCGCGAAGTATACGTTCCGTGAACATGCAAAAGCGCCTTACAGAGGATATTCAATTCGATACCTATATATTGGAATCCTTTTTTAACGGCCGTCTGGTGTAGTGGTAAGTGACATGGTCACTACACAAGGGGGTTGCGGGTTCGAATCCCACCAAGGGAAGATATTTGTATGATAAATATAAATGTCTTTTCCAGGGTTATGGATGTATATTAAATATATGTATGTGTATAATAAAAATCTTACATTTATTTCCGTTATCTGGTACCTGTAACACAAGTTCTTTACGAACTTATCACGGGACCAGTTAACGTGGCGTGATTGTTAGTAAATATTTATTATTTATTTATTATTTAATGTATATGTATCGATTAGGTCCGTAAATAAAGATATATTTAGCCGCGAACATTTTTCTATGAATGAGGTTGCTTTTTTTACAACGCTAATGAAGGAAGCGCATATAAAGAGCTTTTACTGTAATCAAAACTTCCGACGACAACCGACGATAGTAATTATTAGTAAAATTTATGTACATTTTATAATAGATACATTTTTCTTATTAAGCTGTTGCCCAATAGTCCTTTTTTTCGTTCTAAGAAGTCGTTTTTGGAAAACTCAATCGTAATACGATCGTACTCAAATGATTATAATACGCAACATCTGTTTTCAGCGGACACCCTGCAAGAGGTGGAGTTACCGGTGATATCGAGCGCGGAGTGCCGGCGTCGCACGCGCTTGCTCCCCTTGTACAGAGTCACCGACGACATGTTCTGCGCAGGATACGACCGCGGCGGCCGCGACGCTTGTCTCGGGGATTCGGGGGGACCACTCATGTGTCAGGTTAGCATGTCTCAGACACGAATTTAGCACGAGAGAATAATCGTAGCGAAAATGTTTAAGTAATTATGCAGTCTCAGACTAGAATAATTGATTTAGTAAGAAAGAATAATCGTAACGAAAATGTTTAAGTAATTATACAGTCTCATACAGGAATAATTGATTTAGTAAGAAAGAATAATCGTAACGAAAATGTTTAAGTAATTATACAGTCTCATACAGGAATAATTGATGTAGTAAGAAAGAATAATCGTAGCGAAAATGTTTAAGTAATTATGCAGTCTCAGACACGAATAATTGACTTAGCACGAGAGAATAATCATAGTGAAAATGTTTAAGTAATATGAATAGCTGTTAGTTAGATTTAAGTTTACTGAACAATTTGTAACTAGTCAAATATGACACGACGGTAGTTTTTTTGTGTAATGAATCGTACAACCAAAAACGACATTTCATTTAGTGAGATATACTTTGAAATCTGTTTTTATAAAAAAGTCCTCTAACGCTTGTATAAATCACCCGCTTTTACCTTGTCATCATATACATATTCGAATTAAGAACATAATTCTGTCCGTGAGTATTTATGAAAGTTATTGTTTTTTTTTAGGAATCCGGAAGATGGTATATTTACGGTGTGACCAGCAACGGGTATGGTTGCGCTCGGGCGAATCGCCCGGGCGTCTACACTAAAGTCTCGAACTACATCGACTGGATCGACTCCGTGATCGCTACCAACACTCCAGCGCACAACGACACCGAATTCGACGAGAAGGAATCGAACGAGGAGTTCTACGCGGACTTAGAAGTCGCAGAGAACCGGCGACATAGAGTAGACACTTGCAGAGGGCACAGGTGTCCCCTCGGCGAGTGCCTGCCGCCTTCGAGCGTGTGCAACGGGTTTCTAGAATGTTCTGACGGCAGCGACGAGCGGCAATGCAGCAAGCCACCCCTAAACAACGCTAACTTAGATCCCGATTAAAACGAACGACTTAGGATAAGCCAGTACTTACGTAGAGTATATTCTCATTCGACTGATATTTTGTAAGTTTGTGTTTTAGCGTTAATTGGCAAATCATCGCGACAATAGATGTATAACATATTTACACTTACCACTTTTTCTATGCCATATAAACTGTGCGTCTGTTGGGCCGTTTGTATATATAGTTTAGTTTGCGTCCAGTTTTATTGTACTATTCAATTATTATTTATATTAGAGTATCCTTGTCCGTGTGAGTCTCAATGTCGGCAGCACACTCGGTGAGATTCAAATGGACGACCACAATCACGATAATAAACTCGTTCAATTATTGAATATGCATTTTTAATTAAAACTTCCACAGTATTCGTATGGTTTAAAACGATCAAATTTCTTAAAAATAAATTTTAATCTCTCGACAAATAAATTAACAAAATGCAAAAATTTTCAATACAGCATTATAATTAGGTTGAGAATAGCATAAATAAATAGAATATTCATTCAAATTGTCACTAAACGAACACAATGTAAACTAATCGACATTTATGATGCATAATACTTTTACTTGAATACAAACAAATTAAAATACACAAATATAAATTAGGGCATGTCCTAATTTAAAAAAAAATGACTACTACAAAACTCTGTCGGGTCGATACAAAATATAATATAGTATAATTAGACCAAGATCGAAGCAAATCACGGGGTTATACAATAACGTGTATTCACTTTACATCGTTAGCAAAGAACGAGAGAAAGCCTTCAAAAACACGAGATAATCACACACCACGCACTAACTTACTAGTAAACAGACGCTTGTGGTCCGGGGACCGAAGCGGCGACTGTCTATGTCAGTCAGTCCAGACAATTACGAATCCGTGAACCGGTAACAGATTTAGAAAATGTGTGAAGCGACTCCAAGACCAGTACCTGACGGTACTCCAAGCCGACGAGACACGACATACAGCGTACGTAATATCATTACAAAAAAAAAAAAACATCCAAAACGTCAAGCACGAATGCAAGGAACATTATTGTATTATTATTACACAAGAAAAAATAAGACCAATAAATACTGAATACAGTTCACATCTAGATTATAGATTTACAATATTAATTTTAAAGAACTACACGAACGAGCGAAATTATATTATATAGAAACGAGGATGTTATTATTATATTATTGATAATAATAATAATAATGATACAATATGTTATTCGAGAACTCGACCAATCTCTTTATGATTTATCATAGGTAATATTTGTGTGCTAATACTATGACACGAGTCCGTCGTTCACGGTACATTTAAATCAAACAGTTTACCTCGTCTCGATACAAAATATGTTAATAATAGACGCGACCAGCTAATTCGTTTATTTCGAATGCAAATCGAAAATTGTCAATGATAATACTCTAATCACTACCGTTAGTCGAGAAATACACACAAACGGCGAGGAGTTCGGCGTGGCGCAATTTAAAAACTTTTGCATACAAAATGTACTAAGGAGACGACGTATTGTGAATTACACTCGGTCACAACTGAAGCGTCACGCAAGGAGTATATCACAAATCAAGGGCATCTACGTCATCTGAAGAGGAAGGTATGCTAACGTAACGAAATCAGCTTATAAAGTCACTTCTCCTCTTCTATATAATTTAAATCCGTGTCGTATCCGTTCCACGCCTGCGCCGCGCCTTAAGCTATGCGTCCATTGGTCAGTTTTATTTTGCTTTGTATTTTTTGCTCATAAATGCCGGCTTTCGGTGCGGGCGGCGCGGATAGTGGACGCAGCACTGAAATCGTACAAAGCAAAATAAAATCCGTCGCGTGCGGTGCGTCCGACGCGGCCCAATGGACGCGTTCCTTGAAACCTTACGCCGTTTGTGTGTATTTCGCGCCTTAGGTTACAGCAAGTTTACTAAAGACGAGACGAGGTAAAAATGTTAAAAGTATCGAGTTCTCGGAAGCGAGTCAGAGTTAGCCCTTGTTCTCGACGGGCGTCGTGGTGAGGCCGGCCGGCTTGTTCAGTACCGTCTTGAACTGCTCGGGGATCGCGTGTTCGGTCTGCAACAAAACAATGTGTTATTAAATACACAAGACGCGGCCGGAGGGAGTTGCTTGTGCAATAAGACAGTTTTGTACCCCAATACTTCCCCATTTTTTTTCCTACCTATTCTAGTAACCTCGAGGGATTATTCTACATTCACCGAACTAGTAGGTGAGCTAACGGGGTTCAAGCCAGGAGTGTCGCTAACACTGGCCTTAGCAAGAGCAGTGCTTCGCAGAATCTACCATCGGATCGGAAACGCGACCCACTGAGAAGATCCGGCGAGAAACTCAGTGGGCTATGTCTATGGGTTAATTTACTCGTCGTGCCCTTCGTCGCAAGCGACGGGTTTGGCAAGGACGGTGACCGGTGTTTGAGGTACCTAAAAGCACCGTTAATCGATCGGGAGGATCCGTAATGACGTGATTAGGGCGACGTCGACTGTTTACCATTCGGTCCACCGGATCAGGTATTCACTTTTCCAAACTCCATACCAAGAAACGAGTGTATTTTCGTATTTGTATATCGACGGGGGAAAGGCTATTTGGTTTAAGCAATATTTTTGCAAATTTCCAGGAGAGCTGTTTAAAGTTTAAAATTTGGAAAAAATATCATGACCAACTAACTTCTTTGGATATGTGAATTTGTTAAGCATAATTGAAGTTCAATTAAAAATATCGATTTTTTTTTAATACTAATATCAAATAAAACGGACCTTTAATTACAAAGATTAGTATTAACCGAAATATCGCCTAAACCAAATAGCCATTAACCTTTCGATACTTATGTTGCATATTATTATCTTTTTTATTTCTCAAAAGGAATGCACCCACCAAAGGGCTTTAGACCAGCTTTGGTTGACTGATAGAGAATGTCTTAGGCATTAAGTCCGCCACTGTACTTTTGTGCATAAAGTTGAATAAATAAAACATCGTTTCCTAATTCAGAGCAAATCAATAATGTTTAGTTTAGCACATTATAGTATAAAACAATACAAAACCATGATCATATTAACATAAACAGTACTCACGTAATCGCCATTAGCCTTGGGTATCAAAACGTTCATCTCCGATGACTTGGAGCTGACGATTTCGACGTCCAGCGATTCCGGCGACAGATATATCTGACATCCGTCGGTCTTGTCGATGGAAACGGTTGGAACTTTGCCCAATACCTTCGAACGGATTAATGCAAAGAATTAAAGCGGGCTAGGGTGGGTAGAAAAGCGATATTATGTCTTCAATGTCGGAGAAATAGTATTGTGTAATAAAACATAAAAACAAATTCAGTTTGATAACTAGTTAATGGTGGGGCGCTGTGGGCCCGCACGGGTAGCTACGATCATTGTGTTTGATTCTGTCGCAAAGCAATCCTGTGTATGGTGAGGCGATTAAAATACTAAAATTGAGGCTGTGGCCTTGTGCCTTAAAGTAGAATAGAAAAACTATTTTTACCGCAAAATATAACCTAATCTTTTTCTTTATTTATTAGTGAATATGTCAAAAATCACTGCAAGCCCGGTTGCGAGTCAGCATGCTAGTTGCGTGATGGGTGACGACTGTCACGTTGTGATGTCTAATGCCTCTTTGGGAATATACGACGAAAGGAAAGATCTTCCACCGAGCGGGTGATATTGCTCGGTAGACCGACGGTTCGAATGTTGTTGTTCGGAACTTGTATATATGCGCTTTATCTTGAAAATGTCGTAAGCGAGATTCAGGCATCTGTCAATTATCTTGCGTTGTCATAGGCTACCCGCCACACCTCCGGTAACCATTTAACAGGAGGTGGAGCGTGAGTTCATTAAAAATATAGTGGCGAAATGGCAATGAAAAACACAAAGAAATTGCGGAAAACCTACGTTAAGTTAATGCGAATAGAACACCGGCCTCGTGTCTTAAGATGGGATATTGACAGCATATTCACGTAAAAAAATATATATTAAAAAAATTCAGTCAAATAATTATAGATATACTTGTAACACGATCCCACCAAAGCCAACAATTTCTCCGACGAAATAAACAGATCCAATTTACAAACAATAATTTGTATTCGGCACGTTTTCAGAATTAAGCTTGTAATAATAAAAAAAAAGTCTTCTATAATCAAAAAACTTTATCCTTCAGAAACAACTTTGAATAATTTTGTTCAACAAAATTATAAAAAAAACTTTTTTATTAAATATTTCTGACAGACACATAAAGCAATTCCGCTGTCAGCTGTGATTTTTATCGTAACCGTTTATTTCTCATAATATTTTGTAATTCTTTTTTTTTATAAATGCCATGAAGAAAGTGAGATTGATGGTTAATTTAACTTTGTATACAAAGGTTTACAAATAATTAAATGTAAATTGCTTTGTTTCGCAATAATGAAAGACGAATGGGAAAGAAATGATGCTGTCGATGTTAGTAATGGTGTTTCATGGAGTTGGGAGCAATATTGGAGCACGGTTCTACACCAGTACGGTGTGCCGTTTATGCAGTTTTGGATCAGTTTTTTTTATGGACTTTATACGCATTTTACTTTCACAGCCTTAGTATGTTTTTCTTTTATATATTTTTAGTTTTTTATCCTGTACCTAATCGCTGGTAGCCTACGGGGTTATTCCAGCTAATCGCGGGCCGGTAGGTCAGCTCAATGACCCTAGCAAGAGCAGTGCTTCGCTGAATCTACCACCGGATCGGAATCGCGACCCGCTGGGATGATCCGGCGAGAAACTAAGTGGGTTGTGACTTAGGCCAAGATGCGTATCGAACTTTTCACCATATTCGACGAGTTCGAGAATGGTGACCGGTGCTTGGAGTCTTAAAAGCACCGAGAGTGATTCCGAAGGGTCCTACAAAATATTTTTGGGCGACGGCGGCTTTTCTTTGCCGGATGCTTGATCGAATATGTAGTTATTGGGGTGGGGACAAGATCGTGTCGCGTAGCTTTATCAAAGAAGCCTCCTGACGATTTCTATATTTTTTTTAGTATGGCATCTCGTCTAGTTTCTTAATCTACCCAGTGTTAAGTGATTACGTTCCAGAGTTAAATAAATACGACATCAATTCACAAATAATTTCATTTCCATTGTTGAAGGACTTAAAATCAAACAAATTTATTTATGTACAAAATGTATTACTATGCAGGCATTATATTTTGTTAAATATGTCCCGACGGCAATTTACATGTACACGCTGGTGAAGAATATATATTTGACATCGCGGGAAAGAATAAAACGAAAGCAAAACGAACTTGAAGATATTCAGCTACAGGTTATTACTATTTTATTATTCGTGTACATACGGACCGACTTTATAGAGTTTATCGATTATTCAGGCTTAACAAAATATTTGTTTGAAGGGTAGATTCAGATAGTGAATACAAAATTGTGTGTACGTGATGCCGAATTCACGGAACGAACGGAGCAATTGCGTAGAGACGCGGAACGCTTGAGGAGGGTGCGGGCGCGCGTGCGTGACGTCATAGCCACGGACGAGGCGCTCCGACGTACACTCGAAGGCGCCGCTTGGGACAACGACCACGACGCTCTATCTCATTCGACCCCGCAAGAAAGTAAGTTGATTTCAATTTATGAGACACACAAGCAGAAAACGATATCTAAATTTAATGAAAAAATTATTTAACTATACGAATAGTATGTCTCCTGTAGACGAAATTACATTACTAAATCCAATTTGTATTAAAAAAAATTACATATGTTTATTTATTTTGCTTCAATAACCTTGTTTTACTCAAGATACTTCTACTTTATTTAGATATTTTTCGAAATAATAGTTTCATTCACCCTTTCCTCTTAGACTAAAATAACTTGAACTTTGAAACTTTCGTAGTGCAGATGAGAAAATACAAAAAAAAGCACACTGAGTTTCTCGCCGGATCTTCTCAGTGGGTCGCGTTTCCGATCCGGTGGAAGATTCTGCAAAGCACTTCTTTAGGGCCAGTATTAGCAACACTTCGGTTTGAACCCCGTGAGCTCACCTACACATCAAGGCGAAGTTGAAATAGCCTCTCAAGACTATCGGCATGGTAGCAATAAAAAAAAAATACATTTCAATTCCAGATCGGGAGTTCCTTATACGATTATTAAAAGAAATGAAATGTGACCAGGTCAATGTATCTGAACGACAACCTGGTAAAATGGACTGCGGAGAGCAGCTGCCAAATGAGAGTCCATCGCCAGAAAACAGCATTTACTCATCGCTCAGCGACGGAGACCTCCGCCAAGACTGTCGCGTGAAGATTGTCAACGTTACAAATGTGTATAAAGTTGCCTATTTGAAACACTATATAAAACAAAAAAGACTGAGACGTGCAAACCGTCATGCCATGATCAAGAAAAAGGTAATGAGTCTAAAATCAATTTTATTTTATTTCTTAGATGGGTGGACGAACTCACAGCCCATCTGGTGTTAAGTGGTTGGTTACTGGAGCCCATAGAAATCTACAACGTAAATGCGCCAACCACTTTGAGATAAGTTCTGAGGTCTCAGTATAGTTACAACGCCTGCCCCACCCTTCAAACCGAAACGCATTACTGCTACACGGCAGAAATATGCAGGGTGGTGGTACCTATCCGCGCGGACTCACAAGAGGTCCTACCACCAGTAAAAAGTAAAAATTGATACGTTTTAGAATAATGTTTTTTTTATTTATTTCAATTCACACATCTGATCAATATTTTAGATGGAGAGCGTAAAAAAGCTTCTAGAAGACTGGCAAAACACTCTTAGTATGGTGATCAATAGTGAATTGACTATACTGAATATCGACACGCATTCGGCCGATGTGGCATCTCGTAAGGCCCGGGGAGATTACACGAAGCCAAACGATTCCTCAGATTCAGGAGACAGCGATTTGAGGAACAGCAGTAGTGATTTGAACAGTGAATACGCCGCGAACTGGACGCAAGACAATAAGGCCAGCCCGTGCATATACACTGGGGTTAGTATTATCTATTTTTTTTAACCGAAATTTAAAACTTATCCATATACAGGGTGTGGTGTGAAACTACAAGTCAATATTTATTTATTGCCTATATTAGCAGACAAGCCTGCGGCCCGCTTCATGATAAATAGTCGCCGTCACTTATGGACATTAGCAATAGTGCAATATTGCCACCTTATCCCATTAGGTGGGGTTGGCACAGCTAATTTTTCTCCCCATCCGTCATCTCAACACTCACTCATCTCTCTCTCTCTCATATCGTTATTCACACACTCCATCCATGTATTCTTTTGTCGACCTTTTCCACCTCTACCTTACACTACCAATTCCATATATCTCCAAAACTTAGGCCAACCAGACGAGATAATAAACGTAAACAAGCGGACCGTTACTGAGTTACATTGCGATAGCGAGGGATTATTATCTCTGTCCTTATCACTCGTACGCGCAGTTATGTCGTCAGTTGGTCGACAACAGCTGTCGTTGTGTGTTTCGTGGTACAGGAAAGCACTGAGTACCGCAGTTGTCAACATTTGGTCCGCCATTTTGTGAACAAGTTCATTCCTGTTTGGATTGCGTTCGAAGTGATACATATTTTTTCGTTTCCGTATTTACTTGGTTTGTTGTTGTTATTATTCAGTTTTTGTGAGTTTTATTTTTGATTTTTGCTGTTATTGTGAGTACTTAGTTGATTTTAATTATGAAATCACAGCCTGGCGGCTCTAAAATGAATTCCTTACCACTCAAGACGCCAAGAAAAAACACCCACCACAGCATGGAGAAAAGCAAGTATTCAAGAATGGCTGCGTAATAAAGATCTAAGCTATGATGAAAAAGACGTAAAGGCAGAACTTTTAAAGAAAGTGAATGACGTAAAGGCGAACTACCAAAGTTATGCTGTGGATGAGCTTGCAAAAAAATTTAAGGTGGAAGTCCTAAGACTGCCACCTTATCATTACGAGCTCAATCCCATTGAACTTGTATGGGCTGACATAAAGGGACACGTAGCTCGCAATAATACTACATTTAAATTTGAAGATATGAAAAAACTGCTACAAGAGGGGATCCAACGTGTATCTGCTGATAAATGGCGAAATTGTGTGGATCATGTTATAAAAGTTTTTTTTATTTTATTGCTTAGCTGTGTGGACGAGCTCACAGCCCACCTGATGTTAAGTGGTTACTGGAGCCCATAGACATCTACAACGTAAATGCGCCACACACCTTGAGATATAGTTCTAAGGTCTCAGTATAGTCACAACGGCTGCCCCACCCTTCAAACCGAAACGCATTACTGCTTCACGGCAGAAATAGGCGGGGCGGTGGTACCTACCCGTGCGGACTCATAAGAGGTCCTACCACCAGTAATTACGCAAATTATAATTTTGTGGGTTTCATTTTTATTACACGATGTTATTCCTTCACCGTGGAAGTCAATCGTGAACATTTGTTGAGTACGTATTTCATTAGAAAAATTGGTACCCGCCTGCGGGATTCGAATACCGGTGCATCGCTTCAACACGAAAGCACCGGACGTCTTATCCGTTAGGCCACGACGACTACAAAGTCGAGGACAATTTTTATAGCAATATTGACAACATGATTGATAATACAATAGATAGTTTTATCATAAACACAGCTGACTCGGACTCTTCCGACGAATCATCTTTGTCTAGTACAGATGACAGCGATTAAAATTCGAACTTTGTAATAATTTATTTAAATAAAAATGTTTTTTACTCCTGGAACTTTGTTTACATTTTTTATCTCGTCTGGTTGGCCTTACTTTAGTCACATGCATCTTCTCTGTACGCATCATATGTCCATACCACGCTAACGGTCCGCTCTTTAATTTGTTGATTACCGGGGCTACTTTCACACTTCCTCTGATATACTCATTCTTTATCTACACAACAACCTTGGCACAACCAAGCTGCTGCCAACTGCAAATCTCTACGAGTATATAAACGCAAAACAATAACAATATGAACAATATTAACCTACCCCTCAATTTATTTATAGTGTCTCGAAATGCACTTCTGTTTAGTGACCCCGTATCTAAAGCACGGATCCTCCTCACGTCAGTCTATTTTATTGTGTACATTTCTGCACTTAGAACCAATGTGTATTTTTTTTTTTATATTTTTTTTTATTCTGCCGTGAAGCAGTAATGCGTTTCGGTTTGAAGGGTGGGGCAGCCGCTGTGACTATACTGAGACCTTAGAACTATATCTCAAGGTGTGTGGCGCATTTACGTTGTAGATGTCTATGGGCTTCAGTAACCACTTAACATCAGGTGGGCTGTGAGCTCGTCCACACATCTAAGCAATAAAAAAAAAGTGTAATTTCTGATGAAATTGAAATGTTGTTTTAAGCAGGATCTTTTAGACACAGCTGAATGCGACTTCCAACAGTACGGTGACGTCTGCTCCCATTCTTCGCAATGCGAATACAGCAGTCACGTAACGAGACCTGCGTTGATGTCGATGATGCCGGCGGAGCCCGGCCGTCTATTGACCATCGAAGAAGTTATAAAAGAAAATGAATACGACGAAGAATGTTCTGACAATATTGCTATTTAAAGTTCTTCTAAATTAATATATTTTTATTTGCATTGCTTGTTTTTTTTTTCATTTACGTAATATTTTCATATTTCTTCATCTTCTTCATTTTCTTCTTCAAACATTTGTTTATGAAAACGTTGTCACAAATAATGTGGGAAAATGAAATAAAGCCATTGGACGTAACTTCTCGGGATCCCCCAAAAAGTCCCCTGAAAAATCTCAGTAAATGACCACCATTTTACTGAGGTTATATTTCATCCCATATCATGTCACTTAATTTAATTTCGTCCCAGTTGATTAATGTCTCATATTATCATTTTTCATAAAAATAAGAATATAATAAGAAAATAATAAATTAAAATAAGACATGACTTAAAGGTCATAGTTACCAGGTCATAAAATAAAATAAAAATGTATTCGCCACTGACCTGCATCTGTACGGACTGGCAGTTGACGAACTCGATGCTGGAGACGAGGTTGTCGAACACGACCGCGCACTTAGTGCACGAATCCAGCACGACCCCGTTGACTTTCCCGCGGACCGTCAGGGCGGAGTCGCGACAACGGAACATGTACACAACGTTGTTCATGTCCGCATTCTCGACCACCAAATTGGAGTTGCCCTTTTGGTACTCCTGCAAAGAGAATTTATACACACATATATCATATAAATCATAACATTTTTTTCAAGGCATTAACTGCTAAATTAATTTATTCTTGTATATTCATTTTTCTTTGGGTGAAAATGCCCGTGTCAATTGTAGACCGATGGTCAACTTTGGGAATATTCGTTATAAAAAAAGCCGTCGCCTTGATTTTTAGACCAATAGGTCTTCATAATTACAAAATAGGACTAAATGTATTTTATTACATTAGTTTTGCTGTGAGTTACTTAAGATTTAATGGTATTTGAATGAATTTCACTACAATTTCGTTTACTTCCAGTTTTTCATTAAAATCATTAAGATCCTTTAAATTACTAACGTGTCTTACCGATGAAAACATAATAATTTAAGGACTTCAGGATAATATTATGTTCAAAACATTTTAATAGTTTCCAAATGATTATATTACAAACTAGCTGTACCCGTCCGCTTCACTGGGCCTTTAAAATTAAAATTATTATTTCTCCCCCTCACAAAGATTCTCATCATTAACGCCCCCGCAACTGGTATATGTAGTCCAACACTCATATAAATATAGTACTTAATGGATAGTCTATCCATTAAGTACATGTATTTTCTACATGGATACCAAGTTTCAAGTCGATCGGATGCACGGTTCAGTAATTATAACGGAACATCCGTAAAAACTACTGTAGATTTTTATATTAGTATAGATAAAAATGTTATTAGAGCACTGACGATAAGCCACTTCTTGCCGTCCCGAGTGAAGACGGGCGGCTTGTCTAGTTGTCCAGCGCCGGGCTGCGGCAGCGGCTTGTGTCCGGCGGCCGACGTCGCTTTGAACGGCGCCGGGCCTTGACGGAGAGTCGGGTTCTTGTGGGTCTGCATGTCCGGCGTCACTTTGCGCAAGGCTAGTTATGACAAAATAAAAAAAAAGATATAGAGCATGTGGGAATAGTCTTTGTGGGCACTTCGAGCTATGCTAATTTCTTCAGTAGCATTATAAACGCTCTATTGTTCACTAGCGGAACCCGGTCACGTTGCTCTGTAACTATCACTAATTGCCTTTAAATGAAAAACACTTTTTTTTTATGTCACTCGCAAGCTACCTATCGTTCGTAGATGGTACTATTCACTGGTAGTAGAGCGTGTTGTGAGCCCACACGATGCCTATTTCTGCCGTGAAGCAATAATGTGTTTCGGTTTGAAGGGTGAAGCAGCCGTTTTACTATAAAACAGAGTTAGAATTCATGTTTTCAGGCTCTAGCAACCACTTAAAACCAAGTCGGCCGTGATCTCATCACGAATCTAAGCAACAAATAAAAACCCTAAAGTTTCCCTCATAATCCCATGAATGATATATGTACACAGAGGACAGTTTTTTTTATTTATACGTGTAGATTACACCTTAATCTTACCACAAAATTCTATATTAATTTGACAATTTAAGGCAATCTAAGGCATACCGTGCCGCGGGTTATGGTCGGATTGGCGACGGGTCGTAAAAATAATTTAATTACAACGTTGGGTAGGTATATTTTGGGCTGACTCTATTTTATGAGATAAACGACGAAAGAAAAGATTTGTCAACGAATATTCATTAAAGCCTTTGGGATGTAAAAGCTTAATTAAAATTAGCCCACCGCCTCTGATACAGCAGTCACCAAAATATTCGCAGTTGTTTAAAATGTAATTACAAGATTTATTTGTAATTAACCACCAAAAATAAATGTTACGAGATTGTTTGCTCTCAGCATATTACTTATTTTAACGACTAAATATTATTATACGCTGCTACTTTATACACGGAACACTCACTCGATAAACTCGCATGCTCAGATATTAACGCATGATTTTTATGTTATTGTACATATCAGTAAATATGTGATAGCTTTGTCCAAGTTAAAAGTGAAAAATAAAATTTGGTTACACCTTAAAAATCTGTTGCTATAAATTTTTTCCTCTACCTAATAATATTAAATAATAGCCTAAGGGGCTAATCCAGCTACTCACGGACCAGTAAGTGAGCTCACGGGCTCAACTTGAGTTAGTTCGCTAACATTAACTCTAGCAAGAACAGTGCTTCGCCGAATCTACTACCGGATCGGAATCGCATTACTATAATTAAAGCTATCTAATAAAAAAAATTATTGCTTAGATGGGTGGACGAGCTCACAGCCCACCTGGTGTTAAGTGGTTACTGGAGCCCATAGACATCTACAACGTAAATGCGCCACCCACCTTGAGATATAAGTTCTAAGGTCTCAAGTATACTTACAACGGCTGCCCTATCCTCCAAACCGAAACGCATTACTGCTTCACGGCAGAAATAGACAGAAATAGCGCAGAGCAATATCTAAATATTTAATCTTGAGTTAATTATTATCAGTCATCCGCAAAATTATGTGGTATCCAAAACGTCGGAATTAATATAATGATAATAAAAAAATGCGAAATTAAGCCGTAAAACTAGCTTTAAATATTAATACACTGCTACTACTATTAGATAGTATGCTATTCTCTATTAATACGTAATTAAAATTTAATAGTTTTTATAACAGCACTATGTATTAATCAACGTGTTTAAAATATAAAGACACGTCCACACAGAGAGTAAAAAAAAAGTTATATTTAGTTAGCAGAACACGTTTTAAGTACCTACAGAGCATGAATAATAATTAATTAAGATTATTTCATTCGTAGCTACGTCTGTACATTACAGAAAAGAATGTAAATGTATTGTGATTTATTCAAAATTATGAATCCGTTTATTGTTTTGTGTTTTTTTGGAAGACTCGTTACAGTAAAAAGATGTCTAGTTGCTGGTGCATTGTCTCTCGTCAAACATTTTTATTTTATACATTTAGGATACATTGCTCTCTAACTAAAATCAATTATCATATCAACCTAAACATGCACTGTAGCCTAAATTCAATTTTCTTATTTACTAATAATTTGTTGTACGTACTCGTATTAAGTATATAATTGGAGTTTCGTGTTTAATAGTAATAACAATTGCTTTTAGTATATAATTTGGCATAACAGACATCAAACAAATAATAGTTGAAAAGTAATTACATGGGTCATGGACATTAAAAGAGTCATCAAATTACTACACCTAACTTTGCATTTGAAATCGCTAAATATTATTATGACACTTTTTTAAACTAATATCAACGCATCATGTCGTAATCGTTGTTTTTTATTATATGTTCTATAGAATTACAACATAGTTAGATCGTCCGACATTTTATCCTCGAATGACGTTAAACGTAATGAAATTCCGTTTAGTGTGCTCAGTGCGAGTTTTTTTATTAAACTTTCTCGATAGCTTAAAGGTTAACTCAAATTAGAATGCAGTTGGAACAGCGCCCTTAGCGGCAAACGTAGGCAAACGTTCCAACTCCATACAAATTTTAGTTAACTTTTACGCTATTGAGAATGTTAAGAAATTCGCACTTAGCACGCAGGAGAGTTTTGTAAGCACTCGCATTCCCCATTTATGACATTTCTAGCACTTTACAGTTTTTGTGATCATGAGCTACAAAAATTAAAACGATAGAATCGTTTATTTCATTCACGAATGTTCCACAGTTAACTTTTCGACTTAGTATTTTCTCTAGTATTATGGTTACTGGAAATTACTGGCGGTAGGACCTCTTGTGATTTTACTGGTGGTAGGACCTCTTGTGAGTCCGCGCGGGTGGGTACCATCGCCCTGCCTATTTCTGCCGTGAAGCAGTAATGCGTTTCGGTTTGAAGGGTGGGGTAGCCGTTGTAACTAAAACATGAGACCTTAGAACTTATATCTCAAGGTGGGTGGCGCATTTACGTTGTAGATGTCTATGGGCTCCAGTAACCACTTAACACCAGGTGGGCTGTGAGCTCGTCCACTCATCTAAACAATAAAAAAATACACGTATGTATGAATCAAGAACCAGCTCACTCAGACCCTGAAAGTCAAAATTAATTTAACACAAAGACATTGATTCCAAATGTCTGAGGACTGAGGTCCACGGATGGTAAGACATAGTCGTCGTTACACGCTATACAGGATGAAGCTAGTAAAACGATTTCAAAGATAGATACTTCAATTGATTTTTGATGAATCACATAAATATGTAAATTTGACCTCTTTGTGACCAGTTACATTTGGTTACATATTTAGAATGTCAGGCTAAATAAACGTTATTATAATCAAATTAAATTCAGAGTACTGAAGAAACTCGTTAAGACAGAAACACTAAGATTTAAATAATTCAAATACCGACAGAAGGATAACTTTCTGAAGATATAAAGTTTACATTTGCGTTTCGCATTAATCTAGAGGACATAATGAATTTATGTATGTAATCTTTGTCAATGACCAAATATAGTTAATCATAATTCTTTTAAATATTCATATTTTTATTAAGGTAATATTATGTAATCTAATGTATTCTAATTCTAACAATGTAAATAAATGGTAAGCTCCGAGGAACATAGAAGTTTTCAGTGAAAGTTTTCTAGAATGTTCAGCTTTTATAATGTTACTCAGCAAGTTTTAAAACAAATACATTTTAGGAGCTTTACTCTTCGGTCGATGTAAGCACATCGTGTATATGTATATATTCATTAAACAACACAACTTTTGCGCTAAAGCCCTAAAGTTGAACACGAGAGAAAGTTATCAATTTTGAAGTTACCGCACCCATTTTCTTCGTCTAAACGTGCCTATTTTGTGTTTTTGTTGGGTATTTAATGAGCGCGTTTAATATTTAATTTTAAAACATAAAGTATACAATTTTTCCAATTTCGTAGAGATGAATGATTGGAATGGGATTCCCTTCCCGATTCAGCTGCTTAACGTAATCCTGCGATCCAGTTTGAAAAATAACATTGGTTAAGCCAAACAAATTGCTCATGTCAATCTTATTATTATTTTTTTCAGGCCCAATGTCATGTGCCAATGTTGAATTCATATTGTAGTGATATCCAAAAACACCAATATCTGTATAACATTAAGTTGACTAGTCTGCCCGACTATACGAATGGAAAATAGAGAGAGAGGGAGGGAAGGTAGGGGAGGGAGGGAAGAGAGAGAGGGAGGGAAGAGAGAGAGAGAGGAAGGGAGGGAGTGAGGGGAAGAGGGAGGGGAAGAGGGAGGGGAGAGGGGAAAGGGATAGAGGGGAGAGGGAGGGGAGAGGGAGAGAGGGGAAAGGGGAGAGGGATAGCGGGGAGAGGGAGAAAGACTATGCTTTATGGCACACAAAACAAATAAAAAATTCTAAAAATGATTTCTTCCAGACAACCATCAGGTGAACAGGAATTAATAGGAAACAAATTACACGCGGTGTATAAATTATTTGGATGTATCAATACTTACAGCTAGTTATGGCTTCGCCTTGATTGATTTCGGCGAAGAGAGCGCTGCGGTCATCGAGCGACAAGTTGGAGAAGTCCACGTCTGGCAGCACGGGCGGCGGAGGGGGAAGTCCTCCCGAGGGAGGCGGTGGGGGGGCACCAGCACTGCCCTTGCCTGTACAAACACTACTGCTTAATACCAGAGGTGGAATTATTCAAGTCGTGATCTTCGCTATAGTATCTAATAGTACAAATAAAATGTTGTCCAATTAAAAATTAGAAGTTGTTTAGGTGAAATCGCTCAGAACACTGGCAACAAGTGGTCGCCGTATATTTTATATGACGAGATTATATATACATATTGGTTTTGACTACAAATTTCTTTATTAAGTGACACAAATGATAGTAACTAAATGCTATTTAAAATCAGTTTGAATTTTTTTAATCGATTTTACTTTTTTTTTATGATTCAATACAAATGATCCACAATTCATCAAAATTGTCTTTAAATTACCAAATCAAAATAATAATAATTGTATTGTAATAAAAATAAAATAAAAAACTGTTGAGCGAACGGAGCAAGAGTTTTCAGCTAAACCGAAATTGACCCAATTTAATCCACACGTCAACCCTTCAGTTGATAATATTTGAAATTAACTTAACGAAACAATGTGCAGTTATGTAAGTAATTTGGGTGTTTGTAGAGAAATTTCAATTTAAACTTCTAATGCTATTAAAAGCGTTTTAGAATGGAAATATTTAACTTTTACTCATCTAATAATATAATAGTTTTATCTTAAATTTTTCTGTACGTCTGTTACTGAACTTCTCATAAAACGTTGGAACGATTTTGATAAATTTTTGTGTGCTTTTTGCGAGGTCTCTAGATTGTTTAGATTCATAATTGTACCAGGACAATATCTGACCATTTCTATCGTGAAGCAGAAAACCATGCGAGTTGAGGCTTTGGTCTTCTTGTCAAGGTGAACCGTGGGATTCGTGTCGTAAATGGGTTCTGGTATACCTTTAGCCCAAGCCATGACCTTGTCTACCCACGTTAGCAAACAGTCCACAGAACATTTATTTCTGGTTAGTGTGTACACAACGATTTTTTGACAAAAATAATTTAAGCAGTATATTCCTTTGATTTGAAGGACTGTAATGAAATCCCTTTGTTTCGTCTGGTTGAATGTCAGAGGTCGAGACCGAGCCTGACCGAGGCAACAACTATTTGTGTACAAGTTTGCGAATATTTAAAGTTTTAACCTTTGTTAACAAGTTAAACTCTCGTCCAATTAGTGAATTTATCTAGTGGAATGTTACGGCGAATATTTTACGTTCAACGTCAGCGAGTATATTGTTTTAAAATAATTTTACAGTAAAAAAAAACAATTTGGAATAAATATTTTTTTTTAAATTAAATTTAACTTGTATTACGATAACTCCTAATAACGCAATATCTATGTCGCAAATATCGAACGGAACGATACCGCCGTACTGCTTTCTTCTGTAGCAAAACAATGATTCCTAACCACTTCAGACGTCTTCACGTTAGCAATAGGTGTAATGGCATCAGTGTGCTTAGTGCGAGTTTTGTAACTTTTCGATCGCGTAAAATTTAACTCAAATTGGTATGGAGTTGAAACAGCTTTCCATCGTTTGCTCGGGTGCCGAACCTCCTACGAGGTCCCCGCGCCTGCGGGGTATGTGGGACTTGACGATCTGCAAGGTGTTGGGGGCAGACCGCGGGCCCAAGGAATTTTAGAGCCCTACCGCACTAAACGACTCCCCTGCACTCTTACACCCGAGGTCCGATCTCCGTCCGGAGTCAGAACCCGGTCAACACTACCAGACACTTGCTAGAGGCGCTGTTCCAACTCCATAGAAATTGTAGTTAACTTTTACGCGATCGCGAAGTTAGAAAACTAGCAATAAACCCACTGCTTACACGTTCATCAGTCATTCAAGTAATACGTTCCGTTTCGATAAACTCGACACCCGTTTTACAATACAACTCCCACCTGGTATTACAAGATATTTAACCACCTAATACCAGGTGGGTCGTCACCTCGCCCAGCCATTAAAAGCTATTAAATATTGAAGTCCAGCCCTGAGTTCCTCTTGTAGGTATATATGCTACATTGCGGGATTTAATAGATTTACTGGATCAATTTCAGTTGTGCGTTCGAAATTTGGCGTAAAGTATTTTAATAATAACGACTGGGAATAAATCACGCACGGTCAACCGACCACGAATGCCCTGTGTTATGGGTATCAGCGTCTCACATATATACTTATATACGTTTAAATATATACATAATATACATCCAGACAAAGAGCGAACAAACTTGTTTATCACACGATGTTTGCTCGATCTGGAAATTTAAGTCCCGACCCTCAGTGCAACAGTCAGGGGCGGTAATTGCTGCACCACCGAGTAATTATGCACATTATTTTTTTAAACTAACCACTTATGAGGCGACACCTCGTTTATGTGTGTTATTAATAGACTGAATGATTCGTACGATTAATATTAACTACACAAAGGCAATACAAGAAACGTTGAGAAATGAGAAAATTGCGACCGTATTGAGGTCGAAACGCTGCTCGTTCAATTATTCAGCCAGAGAGTCACTTTATTGTGGGAACGGGGCTATGACGACTATACACTCGTGCACAATAGTTGCTAAATACATTAAATATTAATATTATAATTCATTGTTAAATTATTGTTATTACGTTAATTCACTATTCAAATGGCTTTACATTTTGAAATTGTTTGTTTTGTTAGCAATAAGCTAAATAATATCCGAAAATTCATTATTCTATTTACCATGCCTTTCCCCAAGGGCCTTTAGACACTTCTATTGTATTCAGTCACAATTCACTCGCGTCCGAGTCCGCTGTTAAGCCTTGTTCGGACTAGACGAGTATTTTAGTCGAGTACCGAGTAATTTAGTGGCTAAACTACTAAAAGTCGCCCGAAAAAATAGAACAAAATGGATTGACTTGACTAAATTATTTACTAACCTACTCGACTAAATTTTTGGTGCTCAGACACATTTAACTACTAAATTACTCGGTACTCGACTAAAATACTCGCCTAGTCCGAACAAGGCTTTAGTTTTAACTCGTCATTTTACTTCGTTTGCAGGCTACAATACAAGCTTTTGCGTCGCCTAACGTTCCTTAGATACCAATCTAGATTTAACTTGCACAAATTTAAGACATGTATAAATGCATGACGGAGATTGCTGGTTCTATGGTGTTTTTAAAATGATGAACCAGCGACGCCATTCTCTTCATCATTATCATTGCCTTTGATAGTGACAGTAATTAAGACTCACTTTTCCTATGATCCTATGTGCAACGATAAAAACAGAGAGCTCCGCCTCAGTCGGTTGCTCGAGTCGGAATGTTTTGTGTGATACTACTCACTCGCATTCATAGTAGAAAGTGGGGGTAATTTAGTCATGAATTCTCTTGAATACCTTCTTAAACAGTTGTTGACATACGTAGCACTAAGGAAATAGTTAACTTTAACTATTTTTAGTTAACTAAATAGCGACGTTGCGCCGGCATATACTATAATTAAATATACTCACCAGACCACACAAGTCCTGTTGTGTGAAACTGTTTGACGTACGCTTGCAAATCGGACAGCAGTTGGACCCAAGCGCGGCACCACTCTACGTGGGTCTTGTCTTTCTCCTTCCAATCCTTGAGCACGCGGTTAGTGTAGAACTGGCCGGCGTCATTCATTTCCTTAACGTACGGAGCCGGGGCGGGAGCAACGGCTACCCATCCCAAAGCCGGGATACTCTCGGATATCGCCGAGAGATGATTAAAGAACTGCGAGGCGCGGTTCTTTTCACGATATTGCTGGATAGCAGATATCTGTTCGCTGGTCGGGGTCAGAAGCTGCATTTCCTCAGCTTGAGAAGGCTTGGCTTTTGTTGCCGCCAGTTGTATGTAGCGGGATTGCGCTCTAAGATAGAACAAATACATTTGTTCATTACATTATTTACATTTACAACTACAATACAAAAACAATTAATGTTTTATATTACATGTGAAATAATTTAGCTAACATAACAATAATTAGATGACTGTAGGACCATGTGAAAGTTTACATAGTAAATTTAATATTCCTATTCTACATTCCAAATAAGGTAGATACGAATTTATATGGCCATTGCAAGTACATAAACTGTCTTACTGTAAATTCATTCATGTTGCGATGAACAAAATAACCGAATAAGAACGGGAAAATGACAAGACTCAACACAGCGTTGCGAACATTTAATCTAATAACACGAAAATATACAGACAAAAATTTTCTATTTATATTCCGTGTGTAAACAGACTGAGCATAAAAATAAAATATTTTTGGTTTGATACAGTTTTTTTGCTGCCTATATATTATCTTACCTACATAATTTCCTACCTAATCGATGTGGTCTAAGGGGCTATTACAGCTGATGGACCGGTGAGCTCACGGGCTCAACCTGAGACAATTTGCTAACACCGGCCCTAGCAGGAGCAATGCTTCGCTGAATCTACCACCGAATCGGAATCGCGACCCACTGAGAAGATCCGGCGAGAAACTCAGTGGATACTACGTTTTAATGCTTATTCATTTTCAAGATCAGTAGATATAAAAGTGGGCACGGACAAAATTATTTTCTCGCAAACATAACGTACCCCGTACGCAACGTGAACGTAAATCTCTATTCTTCCCTCTTTTTGTCAAAGATTTTTTGGTCGCTAGTGACGAGCTTTGAGGATAAAATACAATAAAATGAATGCAAAAATAAATACAGGTTGAGATTATTTCAGGTTTCAATGATTATGTATAGTCTTTGTGTTTTATTTATAAGCGACTATAAGCATCACCTTCTTTTAAATCTCAACCTACAAAATTAAGAAGAGCCCTGATAATCGAGCACGAAAGGGGTTGCAGGTAATAATTATGAGGATTAATGAATCTGTTAAATCCTACGTAGCAGAAATAATCAGGTAAGCACATTTTTAAGTTAGACTACACACTCATAAATAGTCAGAACCGAAATGGAATGACGATTTGTTAGAAATGTGTTGTGTAATTGTAATGTATAAAATTCAAACATGATTTGTTTTTTTTAAACATTTTTAAACGTAATATTTATAAGTTCTTCGATTGTACGACTGAAAGCCTTAATGCATAGGCGTACGAAAGCAATACCATGAGAGGTACATAATAAATACTGTCAAGAAGAAAATTTAGAAAGTCGTATAAGCTATTTAAGATGTGTTCGGATTAGTTAAGATCATTAACAGACACGTTTATTGAGCGTTTCGGGGGAATATCTTAGAGAGAATAAGCAGAAAACAAGCAAAAATAAAAAAGATATGAAGGGCCTCTGTGATGGACCCTCGTCATTCTCGTTACTGAGTGACGTAATTGCTTTCACTATATTTGTTCGTATTATTTTTTGTTTACTGATCCGAAATAACCATCATATTGAAATATATATTTTTTTGTACAAAATTAATAGTTTTTTTTTTTTTATTGCTTAGGTGTGTGGACGAGCTCACAGCCCACCTGGTGTTAAGTGGTTACTGGAGCCCATAGACATCTACAACGTAAATGCGCCACACACCTTGAGATATAGTTCTAAGGTCTCAGTATAGTCACAACGGCTGCCCCACCCTTCAAACCGAAACGCATTACTGCTTCACGGCAGAAATAGGCGGGGCGGTGGTACCTACCCGTGCGGACTCACAAGAGGTCCTACCACCAAAAGCTTCTTATTGTATACCATACCAAAGCAAGCTTCTTATTGTATACCATATTTCATTCCAGAGAAGGGTGACCACGATTCGCTGTAGCTAACAAAAACGATTTATGTATTACATTTCGAATGCGATACTACTGAATCGAACACATGACACGAACACGAACAAACAAACCTAAGAATATTATTTTTTGTATCCCAATAAAATATTATAATTTTGAGGTTTAAAAGATACTAGAGGTCCCGCAGTAGTCGAAATTCGACTATAATTAATTAGAATTGTAAGTTTTTACACTATTATGATTGTATTTTATACTTCTATAATCACAAATTTCGCCAAAGCTACACTATAAAAAAATATTAATAAAGACAAACAATATTTAATCTATTCTCAATTTGCCCACAGACGTCAAGAACAAAATTTTAACAATAAATAGTATGCATGCGTGTGTGCGTTAAATACATGGTATGTAGTGTGTGTAATGTTTTCTTTATTGATTTAATGTATCTTTTATGCATTATTTTTAAAAAATATTAGCATTGTGCACTTCTCCTCTATGTTCTCTATAATTGTAGAAAATTTCATACTCCTCCGTCCGCGCAATTTTCGTATAAAGGGATACAAAGTTTTTGCTTCACGTATTAATATATAGATGACTGCATTGGAACGTGCGGGTGTGAAAACGTTTTGAAGGAACGACATCGAACAAAAATGGTTTGTTTTCATTGTCCATATCACTTTGTTTAATTTATATCTCACATATGTTTTTTTTAGATAAATATTATACTTACTGAAAAGCAGCATTCACGAGGTTAGCTTGAGTAGCGACGTCTCCGCCAATCTGCTGCGACAGTTGGAGATAGGCGCGGAGGGGACCCTGCATATAACATAACAAAATATCTAATATTAGACACAGTCGAATACAGAAGTGATCTTACTCAAACATGTTATATGTATGTGTATATATATATACAGGGTGTTCAGAAATCGTTCGCGAAAACTGGGACACGTATGTATAAGCAATAACATAGGTGCACGCAATGTACACGATTTAAAATTCAACTGACGCCCGGGATCTATGGGCCGAGGTACAGAACGGGCTGACTTTTCGTTAACATGGTAGATACGTTCCTACAAAGTCCTGTGTTATGCGAAGCCGTGTTATAAGAAACTAGAAACCAATACAAAAAGAAGAGTATTTTTTCTGAATGAAACTTCTCAAATATGTCTGTATGTATTTTTTTACCTATTATAAATACAAAATAATCAATAAAACTTCGGTATTCCCATATATTGTGAGTTCATGGTCTAATTTTGTAAATAATTTTAAACAAAAATCTCATTTTCGCGTTGTAGAAGTGCCGTGTTTTAAGAGGGTTTTAGGGAATTTTTCTTTTCGTGTTAAAGTGAAACCGTGTTGTAAAATACCGTGTTACAGGAGTGTTATCTGTATTACGGTTTCAGAAAAAAAAACGTTTTTACAAAAACGAAAGCATTTACGTATTTTTTAAATCATTTAATTTAGAGTTGTTGATAATTGCTTGATTGTTGTTTATTCAAAAACAATCTTTTTAGATTTAGAACAACTTAGAATGCCATTTATATCTTATGGCGGAAAGTGTCGAATTGAATTTAGAATTAAATTAAATTGAAAGAAAATCTTTGGTCCATCAACGACAAACTACTTTATAGAATGTAGTTATCAGATCCCCACAAGATAATGTGAATAACTTAGAAAAATCGTTAGACAGAAATTCAGTCGATCGAAAAGCACTTTATAAGTAAATCTGAACAGAAACTTTTTTCTATAATTATGTTTATTGGAGTTCGCCTTCCAGATAGAGAGTACGTTCCGGCTTTCATGTTAACTGAAAGAAAATATAACTTTATATAGCCTTTCAGAGTAAGAGAGGCCGAATAAAAAAAACTTTATAAATAAAAATGAATGTTTGTTTATAGGTTTTTCCTCTATGAATTCTTAAATCATTGATCTGATTGTGATGAAACTTGATACAGTTGTTGTTGCCATTCCAAGAAAGTTTTTTGTAGGCATAGTATCAACGTATGGCGGAGCGGATTTACATGCTTCAACGATTAGCGACAATCATAGCCAAGCGTGTTCCACTAGTAATAAAAATAGTAGTCTTTAAAACTGTAAAAAAATGAATAAGACCATAATATGAATAACTCGTTAATACTCATTTATTTTGCATAAGTACATGCATATTGATAATTGAAATTATTAATATTGTTGATATTGCAATGACACGTGTACGTGACACGAGCTCTTATTGTTTCGAAAATCAATCAAATTAAATCATTTATTCATATTCGCTCCTAACTTGATAGACATATTTTTGCATAAAAATAATGAAATTTACGAAATAGCCATAATCCAATGAGCAATAAATTATGAAGTAGGGACGGGCAATATCATAGTAAAATTATAGAAGATTGGGGAAACATTTTATTTTATGGGATTAGCTTGAATTGCGGTATGTATATTCCGTTAAAAAATAAAAAGGTACAAGTCAAATAGAACACCAAATTCACCTTGCGCAGCGGCGAAAAAGCCTTTTTTTAACAAAAATGAATAGTTAATATCCGTACTCAAAGGATGCGGAACGATTCTATGAATTGGGCTTTGGTTACGTCAGATTATTATTAAATTTTCAGTAGAATCGGCGACTAGGCACAACCCTAAAATACCCTTAATTAATAAGTTACCGCGAAATACCGCGCAATATTAATTAGAAGATTCATAAAGTTAATACTTCCACTGTTTGAGTACATTATTATCTATTTATTGGAAACCATAAACATATTAAGAAACTAGCGACCCGCCCTCGCTTCGCTTCGGAAACATTAAAACACACATGAAACCAAAAAAAAATAATATATAAAAATTAAAAAAGTAGCCTATGTTCATCAGGGACAATGTCGGCTTCTAATGGAAAAAGAATTTTTCAAATCGGTCCAGTAGTTTCGGAGCCTATTCGAAACAAACAAACAAACAAATCTTTCCTTTTTATAATATTAGTATAGAGTATAGATTAGTATAGATTCCTTTTTGGAATACGCCTCAAATTTAAAACTTGTCATTGCTGTACTATAGATTTGTGTCATTAGAAGAGTGTTTGTTTACATTATAGTAGAGTAATTATTACAACGACAGGGAACAATTAACTTGAGTTTCAAAGCTGAAAATAACAATGCCTTCCAAATTATGTACTTCATTCATCAAATTCTTTCGAAGATAAGAAAAATCCTTTCTTTGTAAGCTTCTTTGTTTTTTTTTGTAAGGGATTGGTTTTATAAGGAAAACATTTTATTGTGAGGTTGGATGAATAAACAAAATTTCGTATTTTTGACAAGGTTCGATTTATATTTTATTGTCACAAATGTCAAATTTCTTTCGTTTTATTTCCATAAGGCAATCATATTGAATTTAACAACTAAACGTTCATCTTTTATTGCTCTTGATAGGTGAACGAGCTCTCGGCCCTTCTAGCGTTAAGTAGTTATAGGAGCATACAGACATCACAGCGTGGATATCGTCTCTCATTTTGAGACATACGAAGTCTCAATTTTATTGGTAAACAGCTATCACACCCTTCATACTGGAGCACATTACCGTTTCACAATAGGTATTAGGCAATTACCTGCAAATGTAGGTTCACAACACGCCTTACCATTACTAATTATAAATATTATTATAATTACTTATTAAATAATAAATATTTCGAGCGACCACTTTTTAATTTAGTTATTTATTTAACCGTTGATAAGTTGTTACTACTATACTATTGATAGTTTAAAGTCACGAAGGGTTTTCATAAACGCATCAGCGAAATGTGGTGTGGGCACATGTTTTCTTTGTAGGAATATGTGATAAAAATCCAAATCAATAAAAAAAATACCTATCGAGGTATAAGTAATATATGTGTGGCTCTAACAAAAAGTATTCAGTCCAAATTAATAATGAGTGTGTGAAAGGGAATGAGTGAGGAATGTGAGTCCGCACGGGTAGGTACCACCTCCCTGTCTATTTCTGCCGTGAAGCAGCATGCGATTCGGTTTGAAGGGTGGGGCAGCCGTTGTAACTATTCTGAGACCTTATAACTCTGATCTGGATGGCGGCATTTACATTGTAGATGTCTATGTGCGCCAGTAACCACGTAACACCAGGTGGGCTGTGAATCTCGTCCGTCCATCCAAACAATAAACAATAAAGAAAAGATTATTACAATGTTCTAATCCTCACCTGGACAAGGTCTTGATATCCGTTGACACTCATGTTGTCCGATGGTATTGGTTCGAGCGATTCTTGAGGCGGTGGTGTGTTCAGCGAGACTGGAGAAGGCGCCGGCGAATGAGGAGCTGTAGGAGTATGAGCTCGCAGCAACGGAAGGCGTTCCAATCGCGAGGTAACGCGTTCCAAACGCTCGATCAGCGTCTCGAGATCCGATGCCGAGCCGTGAGCAGCTGCGGTGCCCTCGACTTCGTTACCTATTCCGACAATTTATTTTTAGTGTGTAATTACTTTTGCTGTGTTATTATTATACATTATGCGTGTGGTGGGCGCCTAAGAATACCCCCAACCCAAACTTAGCTCATGGGTGTCGTAGAAGGCGACTAAGAGCCAAAGAAAGACCAAAGCCAATAAAATCTCGGCCCAAGGTAACCAAAAGCATTCCCAATGAGGGTTGACGTCAGGCAGGTGGCCGTTCATAATTTTTTTTGCCAAAACTTAGAGCAACATGAGAAAGAATAATGATATATGATAGAAGAGTATGGAAGGAGAAAACATGTTGTGCCGACCCCAGGTAACTGGGAGAAGGGCAGGATAATGATGATGATGAATTACTTTTGTCCGTGAACTAAGTAATCAACAAAGAACTGAAAAGAAATTATATTTAAGTAATGACCGCAGTAAATAAATCGTTTTATTTTTATAACATTATTCTGAGTCTTAATTTTTTTAATTGTAAGACTACAATTCTTTAACGTAAATTATAAAATGTGTCATTGTTGCTTCGTAAATAATGAGATATGATTTTCGTGATAACATATCTGAATCACGTTACCAAGCTTAACTAAGCTAATATTATATATTTTTAATACTAATGTAAAGGTCCTGGATTACGGTTTAAATTAATAAGGAGAACATTGTAGGTTAATTGTCTTCGTCGCTTTTATAATGAGCAGAGTTTATGCGCGAACAAGGATAAAATTGATTATTCAGATCACATTTTCTGCGTACCGGTGAGATGATCGTCGTAATCGACGAGAAATCGATGTAACACAAACATATTTGGATCCCTTGTTACATAGATCTTAAGATTCAAGAAAGGTAGCGTCCCAGTCTTGTTCATATTGATTTTGCGCTCAGCCAGAATTTAAGCACACCTCTGCATATTTAAAAGGAATAACTTGCCAGCTATATCGTATCTCGATTAGGATAGCTCTGTTTCTTCTTCATTTCATCATCACATTACAAAATTGACTGCGCGGCGTTTATAAAAAAAAACTCGATAATTCATTTAATTCTTGATTAAACTTCAGAATTACAAAGTACATTATTCCGCTCTAACAAACTTAAAGACCTGGCATTTGTTCAACAATTTTATTATTTTGTTTCTCTTCTTTTCCTACCTATTGGCCGGAAGCCTAAGGGGCTATTCTACCTACACTATACCTGATAGGTAAGGTCATGGTGCTAACCTAAGAGTTTGATAAAATTAGCTCTAGCAAGAGCTATACTTCGCATAATCTATTACTGATCAGAATCACGACCCACTGAGAATATCCGGTCAGAAACTCAGTGGATTAAAATTCTCTAGCAAATAGTTAATAGTTGCATTAACAGATGAATCGGTCTGGGTGTCTAGACACGACCTTAAAGAACCGAAACAGAACTAGAAAATTAAGCCATTAAACACATAACGTAGACAACATGGCATAAAGAGAATAAGTACCATTAAGAAAATAAAGCGCACAATCAAATTAATAGTAGAGGAAAGTAATAAAAAAACAATTAAGCGCTTTCGCGTTCATTACTTCTCTTCCTCTGTCTTAAGATAAGTTTTTGTATTGTTAGAATAGCAGCTTAATAGTGCTAATATATATGCTACTTTTTTTATTGCTTAGATGGGTGGACGAGCTCACAGCCCACCTGGTGTTAAGTGGTTACTGGAGCCCATAGACATCTACAAAGTAAATGTGACACCCAACTCGAGATATAAGTTCTAAGGTCTCAAGTATAGTTACAACGGCTGCCCCACCTTTCAGACCGAAACGCATTATTACTTCACAGCAGAATTAGGCAGCGTGGTGGTACCTACCCGCGCGGACTCACAAGAGTTCCTACCACCAGTAATTACGCAAATTATCATTTTGCGGGTTTGATTTTTATTACACGATATTATTCCATCAATCGTGAACATTCGTTAAGTAGATTTTTCATTAGAAAAATTGATACCCGCCTGCGGGATTCGATCACCGTCGCATCGCTAGATCAGATTGCACCGGACGTCTTATCTTTAGGGTACGACGACTTATATATTAATATAATTCAATCAATCTATATTTTTTATAAACTTGATTGTTATTAGTCATATCTGATAAATTTATTCGTTTGTTGCACCTATTAATGGGTGCGGCGTTGAAGATTGTATTTTGTAAATACGTATTTGTAAATTGAGTACATACATATTTACATAATTTATTTTATCCCATTATTAGGTTGTTACGTAGTTGCCGTCAGACCCATGAAATGCGTCCGTACACTAACGGACGATGTAACTCTCAAGAGGCGATATATTTACGATAAAAACAGATTAATACTTTATCTGTCCTGCTAGCGAACGCTTGTCATTAAAAAATTATGATTATGCCAACTTAAATTGAATATTATAATTTGCTCTAAATTTAAGTTAAAACGATCGCATTCTCCAGGTGGTAGAAGAATACTCATTTGAACACGCTTTTATTAGCTTGGTATATTATTTTGTTTGTATGAAATCGAATCTATAAATGTCATTTTCACTGACTTCAAGAGGTTCGATTAAGTTGAAAATTTGCACACACACACACACATTAAGGATCGATGGGATTACAACAATTTTATAGCTTTGCCATATAATATCCTTACTAATAGGCCTGAAATTATTGTTTGTTCGGTTTTTCTGTTTTTAAACTATATTTACTGAAATGCGAAGACCGTTAACAGATCGTTACTGCTAACTGCTATTTTAAAACATGAACTTGAAGTTACATTTGTATTGTATCAAATAATAGTTCACGGAATGAAAGTCTGCTTTGTAGCAGAAATAGACAGAAATAACACCGGTACAGCGTCATTTAAACTATAAATTCACTTCATACCCATCACCGTGTTAACAGCTTCGTGTGTTGACTCAAAACTATCTCCTCCTTCGTTTTGAATATTTGATTGTCCTTCGAACATTTTAATTAAGTTCATTAGGTTTCTTTGTGCACTTTCTTCCATCATTGAGTGAATTCAAAAAAAAAACAAGACGTAAATACGTCTAATTGGTCATCCGCACAATACGTAACTGATACAAGGACTGTTATCGAATGAATAATAAGCAAATAGATATGATAAGAATTTAGATTCTAAAGAAAACTCAACTACCTAATGCGTTTCAAAAGATACCAAAATGCGCTTATCGAAGAAGCACAGAATTTCCGTGAATTATCGATGTGTTACTTTACTATTATTTATTTGTTGTTTCAAATCTGATAAAAAATTGCCAAGACACGAGCGAGACAATACAAAGAATGGTCATTTAATGAATCTTTTTTTATGATTGAAGGTTTTGCGGCCCAGTCCTTTGCAGCTTCACCGGGACAGGTGGGCGAGCACGGGCTCATCCAGGATGGGATTTGCTAACAGCTACCCGAGCGCCTCCAAGGGAAACCTAAGAACTCAAGAGCAGCTGCTTCACGAATGAATCTACTACCAGATCGGAATCGCGACCCGCTGAAAAGATCCGGCGAGAAACTCAGCGGGCTGATGTTTAGGTTAGGTTGCACGAGTATGATTACCAAGGCCCTAAGCCTGCTCCTAGTGTTAGAACTGAAGGTGTCTAATGCAAGAGTTATTGGATTTGATGGATCCGTAAGGACGTGTCTAGGGCAAGAATCTACGCTGACGACACGCTGGTGACGGCTCGCGGAGACGACTACCGGTCAGCAGCCGTCCTGGTTGTGGCTGCAGTGGCAACTGTGGTAAGACGAATAAAGAGACTCGGCCTCGAGGTGGCCCTCCAAAAATCCGAAGCAGTGTGCTTCCACTCAGCTCGGAAAGGGCCACCTCAAGGCGCGAATCTCGTAGTCGGGGGTGTCACCATTGCTGTCCAGCCGAAGCTCAAGTATTTGGGCCTCGTGCTGGACAGCAAATGGAGATTCGACCACCATTTTAAAGCGCTGGTTCCGAGGCTCATGGGGGCGGCAGGTGCGCTGACCCGTCTTCTTCCCAACGTCGGAGGATGCAGCGCCGGTACTCGGCGACTGTACCTTGGGGTGGTGCGCAGTATGGCCCTGTACGGTGCTCCCGTGTGGTCGCCCGCACTCTCCGCGAGAAACGCGGCTCTGCTGCATAGAGCTCAGCGGGCGCTTGCGGTGAGGGTCATCAGGGGGTACCGCACCATCTCTCAAGATGTGGCCTGCGCTCTCGCCGGATCCCTACCCTGGGACCTCGAGGCCGAAATCTTGGCTGCGGTATATCGGCGTAAGGCGCAGGCCTTGAGTCGGGGGCGGTCGCCCGGCCCGTCGGCTGTCGGTCGGTGGAAGCGTGCTGCGCGTCATGTAGCATACGCTAAGTGGAGAGAGCGATTGCTGAAAGAACTTGGCCAAACTTCGGCCACCCGCCGGCGCACCCTCGAGGCCCTGGTGCCCGTGCTGGAGGCATGGTCGGATCGGCGTCACGGCGTACTCTCCTTTCACCTTGCGCAGGTCCTCTCGGGACATGGCTGTTTCGGGAGGTACCTGTGGAAGGTCTGCAGGAGAGAGCCACACCCGGGCTGCCACCAGTGCGGGCACCCGGACGATGACGCGCAGCACGCGCTCGAAACGTGCCCGCGTTGGGAGCACTCGCGGCGAGATCTCGTCGCGGTGCTGGGGAGAAACCTCTCCCTGCGGGCTGTCGTCGCCCGCATGTTAGAGGATCAGGGCTCGTGGGAGGCCATGGCCAGGTTTTGTGACCTGGTAATGGCGTCCCGTGAGGCTGAGGAGCGTGAAAGGGAGTGGGATCCCTCTTCAGCACCTCAGCGCAGAAGGCGGGCGGTGCAAGGTGGCTCCTGTGCGCCGCCCACGGTGTATCTCCCGAAATGACGTCCTTCGGGATTTTCCCGGAGATGAAATCCCGTCTTATCATCAGGACGGGTACCGGCGAAGGCAGAGTTTCGGCGCGCACTGCGGTACCGTATGTCTAGTATAGCCGGTGTGGTGGAGCTCGATGGGGTTTAGTCGGTAGTCGTTCTGCGGAGCAAGTGCTTTGCGCGCCTTTTTCAAGGCGTAGTCTCTTGCGAGGAATTCGGGGAGGTGGAGGACCTTCTCGTCCCCCTCTTCCTCTCAGGAGGCGCCGGAGTCCAACATAACCCGGTTCGTTACCCCCCCGGACCGGGTATCCATAAATGGATTCCCCAGCGTTAAAAAAAAAAATAAAAAAAAAAATAAAAAAAAAAAAAAAAAGGGCAAGAATCTTATTATGAAAGTTTCGTTTAACAACTAAATCAAAAAGCTTTTTTAACCAGTGCTTATTAAAATATAATAATATAGTATTTATATTTAAAACATCTCCAATATACATCCGGTAAATCTCCAAGTAATTATGCAAGGATTCGTTATTTGTTTTATACGATTTTATTTAGACATAGACAGCTGCTCAGCTGTATCGTTGTCATTACTTCTGTTCAAGAGCATCGATGACAATTCAGCGCCAGAAGCAAGTCAAATCAAATCAATTCAAAAAAATTTTATTCAACATAAATGAAAGTACATACTTGTTGAACGTCAAAAGAACTACCGCCAATTCACAAGAACTAGCCTCCGTCCTGAGAAGAATTGGCAAGAAACTCAGCGGGCATGTCTTTTTTTTTACATATAAAATTATTATTTATTTATTTTTTAATATTATTATTTTACATACATTTGCCTATGAAGGCATTAAAAATGTCATCAGAATTTGATACTACATTTATTTTAAGTTTGATAGTTACATCAAATCAAGTTAACAGAACGCGGCTAAAAAGGAAGTTAACTTGTTTTTCATATGGGAACAGGGTTAACAAAATAAAATAATTTAGAATGTGTACAACATAATATGATTTATTGTTAGTACATAATATTTGCGTAAAAGTATCTATTATTATAAATAAATATTATAAAAGTGAATACATGTATGGTTTTTAGCCCGCAGATATTTACCGCCCAAGATATTTTCCCCAACACGGGAATTTACATCAATATTATTTTTCTCGAAAAGAGCGACCCTTCTTTGATATTGTTACAGTATTTTCTTCGGTTTTCGCGAAACGTACACACGATTATAACTAGTTTTACGAATCAATATTTTTTATACTCTGTTTTGAATACGTTTAGATTGTGTACTTTATTTTTTGAAATCATAGATGACTAAGGTATTATTCGTCGAATTTAAATATTAAGCTTTTTTTGTGATTGTTGATATTGATACATTTTGCAAATACGCGTTTACAGTACTTTCAAAATAATAACTCGTTTTTACTGTACAGTTATAGTATTTTCAAAATAATAATAACTGGTGGTAGGACGTCTTATGAGTCCGCACAGGTAGGTACCACCACCCTGCCTATTTCTGCCGTGAAGCAGTAATGCGTTTCAGTTTGAAGGTGGGGCAGCCGTTGTAACTATACTGAGACCTTAGAATTAATATCTCAAGGTGGGTGGCGCATTTACGTGGTAGATGTCTATGGGCTCCAGTAACCACTTAACAACAGGTGGGCATCTAAGCAATAAAAAATTTTTTTTATTTACTTTAGTGTGAGTCATTTTACTGTCTTATATGTCCACCTTATTCCTGGTTCGGTTCTGTGTGACAAACAGATTTTAACTGTCAACATCAGTGTAACACATAAAACGATATTATTTTATCATTTTATTAGAGTTACCTCGCCTAAATTCCTTTGTAATTTACAAATCAATTGTCAATTGTATTAGAATTATAATAAAGATAATATTTTGACTTTTATACGATCATTCTATCACAGCACTATTAGGTATGTCATTCTATCACAGCACTATTAGGTGCGCGTCACGGTCATACATAACGAAAAAACTCCGGTTTCAGCACTTCGATGGATTTAGTTAAGAGAGAAACAGGTTAAGGATCGTTGAAAGAGGTACATCTAGTAACAGTGCTTGTACGTATGTTTGACCTTTAATTCGATTCTGTTGTAAAATTCTAAATTCACTAAGATCTGGTGCCATTTGCGAACAGTATATCCATAATAATACTACCATTACTACTTTTTTTTAATATAAAGACAGTTAATTCCCACGTCCAACGTCCTAAAAAGTGTTTCAGTCAAAATCGATTTGAGATTTTCCAAAAACCGTTACGCGGGTAAAAATTCTAATAAACGAATAAATTATTTTTTTCTTTGAGTATTTTACTTTGACGAAAAGCACATACACGAAAAATATTATAATAAGTATATTTTTTGTCTTTGTTATTTTTCTCTGCTCGTACAAAGACAGCACTAATACTAATACATAGTTATATTAGAATAGAGATAAATGTTTTCACAGGTTTATTTTACAAGTTGAATTTTCTGCAATAATAATCTTTCTTTTTTTATATCTAGTTTTTTACAATTTTAACAATTTCCAATGCGTGTTTATTTCGAAATGTAGCACGCACAAGGTCAAAACAGATCTAAAACCCCTAACACGACCAACATTACGTAAAGCTTGTTTACGACAACAGTTTTTATTGGAGCCGCAACAAGGTGCCGCCGTCAGGGAGGCTGATGTTTTTATCAATATTAACGGGTGTCTTTTCGTACTCGGTCTACTGACTCGGGTCCCACCTTAATTTAATTTCCACGATTATGTGCAGATCAATCACAAGAAATTACTGCTCGAGTAGACTTTTTTCTTTTTTTTTTATTGCTTAGATGGGTGGACGAGCTCACAGCCCACCTGGTGTTAAGTGGTTATTGGAGCCCATAGACATCTACAACATAAATGAGCTACCCATCCTGAGATATAAGTTCTAAGGTCTGAAGTATAGTTACAATGGCTGCTCTACCCTTCAAACCGAAAAGCACTACTGCTTCACGGCAGAAATAGGTAGGGTGGTGGTACCTACCCGCACGGACTCACAAGAGGTCCTACCACCAGTAATTACGCAAATTATAATTTTGTGGGTTTGATTTATACTACACGATGTTATACCTTCACCGCGGAATTCAATCGTAAACATTTGTTAAGTAAGTATTTCATTAGACTCGTATCAACTAAAGTTTAAGTACTAGTGGTAGAATATACACGTTACCGCAACGGTAACTATCATCCTAACTACGCGGAGCAATCATGAAATTTGGTTTAAAAGATAGAGGATAACGGTTGTTCCAATTAAATTAAGTCTAATCTTGTCTCAATGTATTTCTAGTTGAGTTAGTAGATATACGAGCATAAAGGCTACCTCATAGAGAGTGGCCACTGAGGTTCTTGGACAACAACGCCAGGGACATAAGCTGCCTACTATGCTATTAAAAGTTACAAACAAATCCAATATTCATAACCACGAATATTTTTTAAAAATACGACAAATATACTTACATAGTCTAAACTGTTTGTCACCGCTTATGGCTTAGTGTACCATAAAATATAACCACGACTATTCGTCGAGCGTTTTACACGCGACATTCGTTTCAGAGAATCTTATATAATTTATATTGAAATATACTGTATGAATGAAAATCACACTGAGCGATTTAAAATTTCATTTAAATAATAAAAAAATCTATCTATACACTATTATTACACCATACTCACTACATTCACTAATTTTTTTTATACCATGAAAAAAGTTTGTAGTGATAGTATTTGAATCTAAAAATTAAATAGTAATTAAATTAAATAGTAATAAGTGCAACCATAATTTTCATGTTTAGCAATATATAAAAAGGAGAAAACGAAAGTAGCTTCAGAGGTACAAATTTAAACCAATTTCGTACAAGAAACACAAATCTAAGTAATTCTACAGTAAACAGATTAAGTTATCCGAAGACCTTATAATTAAATAAAATAACGACGAGATGAAATTTAATATCGGTAAGGAACTTTGTAACAATCTTGATGTTTTAATTTAATCATAAAAGATGTTCGTAGATGAATACCCTTAGACAGAACACTTATTTATCGTTCAGCTGACCCGGCAGACTTCGTAGTGCCTCAATCGATAAATAAAAGACACATAAAGGGGACACATCAAAGGAAAAACAAAATTGTTTGTTTTTATATAATTCCGAGCGTTTTTACATTTTTCACCTTTTAAACCTTCCCTGGACTTCCACGAATAATTCAAGACCAAAATTAGCCAAATCGGTCCAGCCGTTCTCGAGTTTTAGCGAGACTAACGAACAGCAATTCATTTTTATATATGATATTGTAAGCAAACGAAATAAGATCACTGAACGGGACCATCTGTAGTGCAGAATACATTAATTGATGTAACATGTGTTAATCGTCATATATAATATGTAGTATACTGCTTAGTTGGGATGGCAACTACAGAGTAGCAATACTAACTTGTGTCTGAAGTGGAGAACTCTCTGGGGCGAGTCTCCAAATGGGGTGAATTGAACTTGGTTCAATTCAACCCGTTAAAGACACAAGTTTGCGCGTTCACTGCGAAGAAGGACCCCTTTGTCATGGCGCCGCAATTCCAAGGAGTATCCCTGCAACCTTCCGAGAGTATTGGGATACTTGGGGTCGACATTTCGAGCGATGTCCAGTTTCGGAGTCATTTGGAAGGCAAAGCCAAGTTGGCGTCCAAAATGCTGGGAGTCCTCAACAGAGCGAAGCGGTACTTCACGCCTGGACAAAGGCTTTTGCTTTATAAAGCACAAGTCCGGCCTCGCGTGGAGTACTGCTCCCATCTCTGGGCCGGGGCTCCCAAATACCAGCTTCTTCCATTTGACTCCATACAGAGGAGGGCCGTTCGGATTGTCGATAATCCCGGTCTCACGGATCGTTTGGAACCTCTGGGTCTGCGGAGGGACTTCGGTTCCCTCTGTATTTTGTACCGTATGTTCCATGGGGAGTGCTCTGAGGAATTGTTCGAGATGATACCGGCATCTCGTTTTTACCATCGCACCTCCCGCCACCGGAGTAGAGTTCATCCATACTACCTGGAGCCACTGCGGTCATCTACAGTGCGTTTCCAGAGGTCTTTTTTGCCACGTACCATCCGGCTATGGAATGAGCTCCCCTCCACGGTGTTTCCCGAGCGCTATGACATGTCCTTCTTCAAACGAGGCTTGTGGAGAGTATTAAGCGGTAGGCAGCGGCTTGGCTCTGCCCCTGGCATTGCTGAATTCCATGGGCGACGGTAACCACTCACCATCAGGTGGGCCGTATGCTCGTCTGCCTACAAGGGCAATAAAAAAAAAAAAAAAAAAAAAAAAACTAAATAAGTGTTGTTACGCTTGACCTGCTTTGCTCTACCATGCCTATTAACATTTCAAAGCATTTTGTAACTCTCCAGCAATATTGTGTGTTTAAAATAATTTTTTTAATCAATTTAGAATATCCTGCATATATTATTACATCGAGAAGTGAAGGACTTTTTGTTTAGGCGACGATTCGGTTATAATACGCGACATTTATCTTTGTAATTAAAGTTGCTTTTTATTTGTTTTTTATTTATTGCTTATATGGTTGGACGAGCTCACAGTCCACCTGGTGTTAAGTGGTTACTGGAGCCCATAGACATCTACAACATAAATGCCACCAGCCACCTTGAGATATGAGTTCTAAGGTTTCAGTATAGTTACAACGGCTGCCCCACCCTTCAAACCGAAACGCATTACCGCTTCACGCCAGGAATAGGCAGGGTGGTGTTACCTACCCGCGCGGACTTACAAGAGGTCCTAACCACCAGTAGGTATCAGTATCAACAATTCGATGTTTTTAATTGAACTTCAATTGTTTTTACCGCATTCAAATAGCTGAAGAAGCTTTAATGGCTCTCCTGTAAAGTTGCAAAAATGTCGCTTAAATCAAATTGCCTTTCACCTGTTGACACAGAAAAAAAAGAACTGTTTCGTACGATATTTGTAACATAGAGCGCTTAAACATTTAGCTTTTCCACAAAATATGGAGAGATCTCTCGTTTCGCTCTATAATCTTCAAAACCGAACGAGTAGAGTAAGCAACACACCTGTAAATCCACTTTAATGGTTAATTTTATTTCGAATGAATGTACTTACTAAATTAAGAACAATTCGTTACGTGCAGCGCATTACAATTTTTGACGACGCCTGCCCTAGAAAATCAAGGGCAACACAGACAGTGTTTAGTCACAAAACCGATGTCAAAATTGCCTTCCAGTATTATTACGAATTCTATATTTACGCTAAGCTTGGGAGAACTGCCAGCCGGACTCTCCAATATGTTTCGAAGTGACAACAAAACTGCTAAGCCAACAACATTTTATGATTCAAATCATTGGAATCGATTTGATCATGCTTCAAATGAATCAGGTTGAAGATATTACCATATAATTATTTATTTTTTAGATACAACAAAATAATTTGTACCTTACAAACGAAATAATAATACCGCTCTAAAGGTTATTGTGATTTTGTTGATTTGTTCTAGGTAAATAATGAAGAGTATGAGGTCATCAAACTCAATTTACTTAATTTACCACAAGCGTAATGATTTCAAAATGTTTATTTATAAACGTTTCCTCATGACTGAGTCGTGATAACAACTCATGGGCGTTTCTGATAGTTTTGCAGTTTTAGATACATTTACCAGAAGTTCCATTTTCTACATGACCGACGACAATAAATACGTTTCTGCGGCGGATTTATATTCAATCTATTTTTAATCTCGTATTAGTTGGTTTGTTATTAATATTCCAGTAACAATTCCGCGTAGTAACCATTTCAATTATAAACACAAACAAAGTGTGTGATTTTCCAAAAAACCGTTACGTAAGTGAAAATGCCAATAAACGAATAAATTCATTTTTTCCAGTTTTTATGTTTTTCGTATACTTTTCGTCGTCTTTGTTGTTTTTCTCTACTTGTACAAAGACAGTACTAATACATAGTTATATTAGAATAGAGATAAATGTTTTCACAGGTTTATTTTACAAGTTGATACAATTTTTACAAGTTGAATTTTCGGCAATAACCTTACTTTTTTAATATCTAGTTTTTTCACAATACCAGAATATGAGAAATAGCTATGAACAATTATTAAGATTAGCGTTCTGTTCAATACATGTAATAGAAGGAATAAGAGCTCTTGTGAACAATCAAGATACTACATTAGCGGTATACCACTTACCGTTGGTAATCATGCACTACTGAACATATCAAATGAAGAGATACAGTTGAATGACACCGGTTAGTTACTTGATATCCGGTTGGAATCCCAGCGAGTTTACATGAACAGCAAATCAGTGCCTGTTATAATAAAATTATTGTGACTGTATGACTGCTCTAATAAAATAAATGTATAGAAAATCTAATTTAGATTCAGCAAATCGAAAAATGAGATCAAATTTAAATTCTCACCAGAAAAACGACAAAAATATCCTATAGTGTTTAATGAGATCACTCACAGTTATAAACACTTTTCAAGCACACTAAACCGTCTTTTTTCATGCACTGATAATAAAATCCACAATGCGTGTAAACATGCGCGCGCGCTTCTGTGTACTGGCTACTGGCTAGCGCAAAACATGTACGGCCAATGAGGACGGATGTGTGACGCTCCAACTGTGAATCAGACTCAAAGCACCGATATTCACCGAACGTTCCTCAGAAAACCTGCTGGTGCAAGCCAAAACATTCCTACCTTACAAACGATTCGCCCACCTATAACCATGATAATGAGTCATTGCGATGACGTCGATTATTAACCAAGACTGATATCATAGGTATTAGAACTACAGGCCAATAACGAGGTGAAATTGATTATGCGATTTGACGAAGAGCCAAAGTAAATGTGTGGTGACTTTGTAACATGTTAAATAAAATTGCATTAAGTATTCATTGCCTTCTTCGACGCGAGAGGTCGCAGTTTTTTTTATACTAAGCTATTCCATATATTTTGAGATTCGAACCGCTCACAGTTACCAGTTTATAAACAATGTAAATACCACGAAGCCACCATTCGTTCCGGTTTCAAGAGTTAGATAGCCGCTATACAATACAAATGAGACTTCAACCGCTAGGTCTCAGGTGGGTGACGATGTTCATGATGCCTATGATGTCCGAAACCACCTTACATTAAATGGATGAGGTTTTTCACGAAGCCAATAAGTAAATAAAACATAGGACTAAAAGGAAGGTTTTTTTTAAAATAAATCTGTTTCAATAACAATATATGAGAACACCACCTTCCCATAAAACCATCTTGTAAAAGAGGTGCTACTTTTAAGTGAAGTATATTTTTTTTCCTTTTACATTATTCTAACATGTTTATTTGTATAAAAGTCTTTAGAACGCAACAATATATTATTAATACATATTCAAATACCTAAAGTAATTTATGATGAACTTCAACTTATTTCTCAAGGGAACATTAAGACATGCCTATAAACGCTCTGTACTTATTCCGTAGCGTATCGTTAGTCATGTAAGTACAAAAAGGTCAGTGTAACAATAAAATCTTGTTACTTATTACCAAAATTAAAATTTCGATACGGCTAATATCCCTGTGCTGTTTATCTATGGCACTCAAATACAACTCAAATAGAATTCATAAACAAATTGTAATTCATGTTGAATTGCTTATTTGAGTACTATCATAAATCGATCAATATTTATTTGATGGCATTTCCGTTGATGTAATGAACTCTTTGTATTGATCAGACATCACTAAATTGATCCCATGGCTCCATAATTATATTGCAATAGAAAACAATATTGTAATAACACTGTCATTGGTAGATTTCTAACTAATGGAAATTTCTATTCATTATGTTTTCTTTTTTTTCTTCAGAAAAGTGAACAAACATGAAATTATATACGACAACAATGATGTGTACGTACTATCATTCGTGTTCATTGTTACGTGGTCGCATTTTAGTTGGAATTATGCCAATGCATCGATTTTTATCTTTTAATGACTAAATGCGTAGCTGCTCTATAAACAATGGAAAATTGTAAGCAAATAATAAACTAAATAAAAACCATGAAAGTGCATATCGTCCAGTGTTGAACTCTTCTTTTTGGATAAACGTGCATTGTTAAAATTCAATATAAATTAAATAGGTACTTCATATAGTTTTAAAATTTTTAACAACGCGAAATAGCAAAAAGCGAGTATCCTGTTTGTAAAAAAATTATAATAATCAACCTCTGTTGAATTATCTTATAAAGTTTTTATCTATTTTTTCTGTATTGTTTCTGCTTCCCAGTTCAATAAATATAAGGAGTTGTCACTGCAATGCAATTTATTAAATACACAGCCCATTACATTATCTATATATTAATACGTGAAGCAAAAAGAAGCAAAAAGCCCGTTGCGCGGACGGAGGAGTATGTAATTTCCCACAGTTATAGATAATATAGAGGAGGAGTGCAGAATGTTAATATATTTTTTAAATTATGCATAAAAAAAATATTAAATCAATAAAAAAAATTACACACACTACCGTGTATTTGACGCCTATACACATATCTTTGTTTATTGTCAACTTTTGTTATTGTTTTGGTCAAATTGAGAATAGGTTAATATTGTTTATCTTTAATATTATTTGTCTATAGTGCAGTTTTGGCGAAATCTGTGATTATAGAAGTATAATAATAGTCTTTGATAATAGTACCATAATAATGTTCAAACTTATAATTTCAATTAATTTTAGTCGAATTTCGACTACGGAAGCACCTTAGAAATATAAGCAAGCCATACATAAGCAAGCTAGCTTATGTATGTAGCTCGCTTATGTATACTCTAAGGGGAGCACTAGTATTTTATTAAATGCCGATTATAATAGTTTTCTCTATAACAGTAGATGGGCTGACCGACGAGTTAACGATTCACCCGGTTTAACTAGATAGTTATTTGAATGACGAATCACATCTTCAGATATGAGATATTTTTTGTGTCATTAAAAAATAGTTTGAAATTCCAAACGTTACCTGAGTCCGCTACCACAGGGCCTAGTGGATCGAAACGTACTCGATGTTCCACAGCTGCGCGTGCAGCACACACGAGATCGGAAAAGAACCGGTGTCTACGCAAAGCTAATTCATCGCGGCCAACAGGCGTAGCTGGTGGGTCTTTTGGACTTCCGGCTCCATCCCCTTTATTCGTACTCTCTTCAAAAACATCATCGTCATCAGAGCATGAATCTTGTTTGATGCTGGTTTTATATTCATTTATATCGCCACTGTTATGCACTGTTGATTTAAGAATGCCGGATGATTTACGGCGAGGCTCTGGGCGAACGTCGACGTTGGTTCGAGCAAGTTCTTCTTCGAGACGTGTCAGTTCCTCTAAAGTAGCAGAATTACGGCGGCAATCGACAGAAAAACGTTTGAAATCTAACCTACTCCTTTTGTAGTCTACCGAAAAACGCTTTTGACATAAATCTCTTTTCATAACTTCTTTGTTTGAGGGATATTCGACAGATATTTCGTTGGTCGGTTTTTCAAGTATTAGTTTATCCTGGCTGCTAGGAGATTTGTCATCTAGAATTTTGGATTCCTCATCTGTAATAAAACTGCACTCGTCTAATCCAGAATCTTTGGTTACTTTTAGCTGATTATCCTTTTCTATTATCTCGGAAGTATCATCTGTTACCTGTTCGGTTATTTCCAAGACACCTGATTCGTTCATTTTGTTAATTTGTTCAGATTTCGATTTGCTTTTACTAAGTTTCTTAGTAGGCCGCGCGCAGCAACTTTTGAACATAATTATAATATCCTATTTTGAAGAAACTTTGTTTCCTTTTAAACCAAATAGATTTACAAGTTTTCAACAAGCTCGTCAATCAATAATTTCTGAATGAAAACTTCCAGTTTAAGCCGAATAACAACGCTTAAGAGAAAGATTTCGTGTGAACATCTATGTCACTAAGACACGTTACAAAAATGAATTTTCATAAAGGGTAGCGCGTGATGAGTTCGTCCAGCCGGGCGCGCGGCGGCTGGCGACTGCCGGTAGTGACGCAGGGCGGATGCGCCGCCAGCTCGGCGCATTCAGCCACCCTCACCGAGTACTGCTCAATTTCGGGACCCACTGTTTTCTGTGCATGACATCTCCTAACGTATTTCGACATTGTCAAATTTAATTGAATATGCACATGGAACTTGTATTGTATTGTTGTAAGGTATAAGTAATTTCGTTTCAATTTTCGTATTATTCCCACGAAATCGTTCAACAGTATAAAAGGTCTAACTAAACATTAATATAGCACATAATACACGCCATTATTTCTTAAAATCTTCTAAAAACGCAATTATTGGGTTTTTACTACGAAATAGTATAAAATAATAAAATTAAGCCGTTTAAATAGAAAATTTAGGCGCGAAGATCTAACAGTCATTAGTAGTCCCCTTATGCGCCGCTTTCTGTACGTACAACAGGTCTAACTTGGGTTTTCTTCACTATTTAAAATTTTATTATACTAACAATTTTTCAGACAATGTGATTTATTAAAAAGATTTAGTAGAATTCCTTCAAAATGTCAACACGATTTAACCATTTCAATGTTCACTGTACAATGTTCCATGTGTAACCATAACACGACACTGGCAGAAATTGCTGAAAGCAGCAGCAGATTGCAATTATATAAAAAAAAAAAAAAAAAGAATGTTTACTGTCTTTCAATTTTTTTCATCAGAAAACACTTTCCAATTTTCACACTTTACCAAATTATAAATTATAATTTATCATCATGTGTGTCAGGTAACTGTTCTGAGATTCTAGAAAAGTTTTTAAATACACGATGTTTTTTTAGAATGTCAGGAATGCAGCTAGCTGACTAGCCGCCATTAACAGTAACAGGGAGGTAAATTAATAAAACACCCTTAGATAACACGGTGAAGGAATTATATCTATACTAATCTATACTTAATACTTAATAATAATATTATAAAGAGGAAAGATTTGTTTGTTTGTTTGTATTGAATAGGCTCCGAAACTACTGAACCGATTTGAAAAATTCTTTCACTGTTTGGAAGCTACACTATTCCCGAGTGACATAGGCTGTCATCTTTTTTGAAAAAAATTAGGGATCCTTACTAAAACTCAAATAATGTAACCCAAGCTGTAAAAAAATTACCTAAAACATTCTTTACACCGCGTGCCCTGTGAAAACTATTGATGATAGAATAAAATAATGTGCTACGACTTTGTAGAACACATTATTATTTACAAAAAGTATCGTGACAGCATATGTCTAACTATTATAGTTGTGCCGCCATAAGTGTTCTTATATTTTAAAAATAAAACAACCTCAAATATCATTGAAATTTTTGTTGACCCGAGCGGAGCCGGAGCGGGCCGCTAGTCATGTAATAAAAATCAAACTCGCAAAATTATAATTTAGGTAATTACTGGTGGTAGGACGTTTTGTGAGTTTGTGAGTCCGCAAGGGTAGGTACCACCACCCTGCCGATTTCTGCAGTGAAGGAGTAAGTAATGCATTATGGTTTGAAGGGTGGGGCAGCCGTTGTACTGTAAAAAATGAGACTTTAGAACTCATGTTTCGAGGTGGGTGGCGCATTTACGTTGTGGATGTCTATGGGCTCCAGTAACCACTTAACACCAGGTGGGCTGTGAGCTCGTCCACCCATAAACGCAATAAAAAAAAAGATAAATAATTACTGGTAGATAGACAACTGCCTAGATTTTCCGCCCAAAATGCCAAAATGTGTTCCAGTGTGATGAATAGTTTAGTTATTAATATTATTTTTTACTGCATTGATTGGATGATGAGCTACAGCCCACTTGATGTTTTTGTGTTGCTAGCCGCTACAATTTTAACCATTACACATCATAATGTAAACAACACCACCCAAATAAAGACCTCAGGGTGAAGTTCCAATTGTAATGCTTAATGGGTGTTCCACACCTCAAAAAGAAAAACTGGAATGCAAGACTGCTTCACAGCAATAATAGCCAGTATGTATATGAGCTCACAACAGGGTGTGACACTGTTATTATAACAAAATCACGAAATCCCCATCCTATACTGAGACAGCATGTTTACAACGCAACTATACTATGAAAATCTAAAAGAATTGAACTGTTGAAATTAATTTTATCAGTAGAACATTAAGAAATTTGAAAGAAGAAATCTTAATAGTGCTCTTAAAAAACTTTGTATGTATTTCCAATTTAAGAAAATAACTTCAAAAGTATTCAAAAAAACCTGTTTTTGTTTTAATTATGATTGTCTGTAGAAATTTAAACTAGTCAAATTAATCAATCAGTAAGTATAATGCATTTAATATCTTTTCCTTAAATTATTGTCTATCTGAAGGTGGTCTGGACCACTTGTACTTGTTGCATTTGTTTTATTTGTGTTAATATAAGTATTATAAGTACAAGAAAGCTTACTCATTTTGCTTGAGTATAAACTAAAGTATTTACAGTCAGCGGTCAGACCTGTTCCAGCCAATATGTCACAGGTTTCCCTCTTAATAGTTTTTTAATATATGTATTAGAACTAATTATTATATATTTAATTATTATTATAATTTTTGTAGAACTATTTTTTATTATCTATGGGTAAATAGACAACCAAATTTTACTTTTATCCAATTAATTGAAATAAATTGGAAAGAAATGTGTACATATGTATGTTGATTAAATCATAATATTTCCTAATATTTAATCAACAATATTGTAAATTTGAACTTTAATTTTTATAGCCCTGCTTAGCTAGATTCTTAAATTGCTTGTGAATTAGATCGGGGTGTGTGTAGTCTGAGTTAGATTAGTTACATGGAAAGGGATGTAAAATTCAAAATGTGACTTTTTTCGTTAACATAGGTATGTTGAGAGACAAATTAAATATGTTTCCGTTGTTATCATTCTTATGAATGTTTATAAATCATAATCTACATACATTTTTATCAATCACAATACAATCAACCGGTTGTATACTCAGATACCGAAAGTAAATAGCATTTGCTTGTGGCGTTGCTTAATCTAATCGAATTAGTATAATTACTTACCACTATTTAATTTCTCGCAGCTAAGCCGAAGTATTACTAGGAGTATTATGCATGTAGAGCTTTAATCCACGGTTTATTGTATTATAAAGTTGTATAAAATTTTCCCAAAATCAGTCTTAGCTAGGTTATTTCTATTTGTCACAAAACGACATCATTTGTGATACCAATAAAAAAATATTCACAATAAATATTTTTGGAAAAGCATTTTTTTTATTACCCTTGTAGGCAGACGAGCATACGGCCCACCTGATGGTGAGTGGTTACCGTCGCTCATGGACTTCAGCAATGCCAGGGGCAGAGCCAAGCTACTGCCTACCGCTAGATTATTGCTGGGATGCTATACATTATCGATTGGACAGCTATAAAATACTTAAAAATGTATAAATTATATAAAACAATTCCAAACGTGAAATGGATTAAGTTGTGAAACAGTTATTCATTTTCTTTTTTTAATTCTCCTATTTTTGCTTCAATTGTAATGCTGGTCACACTAAATCCATCTAACACCGGTCACTCACATGCGCACGAATACGCAAACCCGCAAGTGTAAGACGACATTTGCAAATTATTATGCAAAGTTTTCGCTGCATTCGTGGTTTTTCAAGCTGTGTCGGTTTTTTAACAGACATCAAAGCGCGCGAACCGCGAACCTTCGCGTAGTCTCCCACACATTCGTTTGCCTAGTTGCGCCGACGATTGCGAAGGTAACGGACGTATCGCCATTTTCATAGTTCGTGAAGTCTACTGTGTAGCGTATCTTCATCAAAAGAAATCCCATAAAAACAGCATGGCTGTTAATGATGTCTGGGAAAGAATTCAAAACTCTTTTTCTCTTCAATGTTCTATTGACGAATTAAAAAGGAGGAGTAATTCGTAAACAAGTGTAGGAGGAAGCGCAAACGGGTTCGCAAATTGAGTATGCGAACCCATTTGCACAGCTGCTAAGTTTGCGAATGAATGTTTGACGGCCCTTCACATGCGCGTAAACATTTGTACAATGTACGAATATTTGCCCGCATGTGAGTGGCCGGCATAATGTACAGACATCGATATATCGATGTGTACAGACTAGAATTCTGAATTCGTACCTAATACAATGTAATTTGTACCTATTATAGTTGCGATTGTCAGTTAAAGTGTACCATTTCTCCCCCAATTATGCAGATAAAGAATGAGCAAGAAATAAAATATTTGGCAATACGTCAAACTTTGATCGTCGTGGCCTAAAGGATAAGACGTCCGGTGCATTCGTATCTAGCGATGCGACGGAGTTCGAATCCCGCAGGCGGGTACCAATTTTTCTAATAAAGTGCGTACTTGACAAATGTTCACGATTGACTTCCACGGTGAAGGAATAACATCGTGTAATAAAAATTAAGCCCGCAAAATTATAATTTGCGTAATTACTGGTGGTAGGATCTCTTGTGAGTTTGCACGACGAGTAGGTACCACCACCTATTTCTGCCGTGAAGCAGCAATGCGTTTCGGTTTGAAAGGTGGGGCAGCCGTTTTAACTATACTGAGACCTTAGAACTTATATCTCAAGATGGGTGGCGCATTAAAGTTGTAGGTGTCCATGGACTCCAGTAACCACTTAATACCCGGTGGACTGTGAGCTTGTCCACCCATCAAAACAATAAAAATAAAATAAATAAAAATAATGTGCTTTCTTTGTATTGTACAAATGCGACATTTTATTTGCGACCCACTCTCGTTGCTTGTAGGCATTCGAAGTAGGTATAGGTCATCGTTCTCGTCCAACCCGCAGCTTGTGACGAGACTCGCGAGTAAATTAACCCAGACATAGCCCCCTGAGTTTCTCGCCGGATCTTCTCAGTAAGTCGCGTTTCCGATCCGGTGGTAGATTCTGCGAAGCACTGCTCTTGCTAGGGTCAGTGTTAGCAACATCGTCAGTTTTGGGCCCCGTGAGCTCATCTAATTCGTTTCGTTAGTTTTTTTTAATGCAGTACGTACATACAAGGAAGAGAATAAAAACAACTGAATGTAGTAAATTTTATTATTGATTGATAATAATTTCGCGGCACAAAAACGAACATGCAGTATACCAATAAATAAATAAATAGTTCTAATCGTTGAATCTTTGTCTAATTAATACCTATACGTCGTGAATTTACTAATCCTTTTTCATCAGTTGCGTCGCGCACGTGGAGCTCATAAGTGTAAATTGGTGTGCACGCCTACGGCAAAATAGTGTTGGAATAAAATTGTCTTTTGAAGGTATCAGCAAATGCGTTAACGAATCCCTTTGTATTAAGTGGTTAAACTCCTTTACATGAAAACTGACGTCTATTCTGAGACAAGAAAGATAGCGTAGTCTCAATTGATTTCAAATATTTTTGATTCCGAAATAAAACATAACTTTTTAGTCTTATCCTGTGAAAAACATACTAGGTTAATAATGTTGCAGTTTGATTTGAAAACGTTCCAGTTTAATAGATGTTTCGGAATGGCATATTTTGTTAGGGTTTATGATTTTTGTTATTTCAGAAGTTGGAAAGTCAACATTGTTCGCGGGAAAACTTCATCGAACCCTATAAATTGCTTAAGAAATGTGGAGCCAAACGCTAATGATATTCGCATATGATATATGGAGCTCACGACTTATCTGACAGAAAGTGCTTCCTAATGCCCATACATAAAATGCGCGCTATTCACATTGAGACATTAAATTGAAATCTTACATTAGGGCAACGGTTATCCGAATCACGAGGGCAGAAAGAGCGGTTGCTTGACGATAGAGTTAAAAAGATGATTAGGGGTAGTTTTTTGGTAGGGCGACTTGTGGAGCACTAATGCGTTTTGATTTGAAGGGTGGGGCAGCCGTTGTACTGCAAAGACTTAGAACTCATGTCCCAAAATGAATGGATGCATTTACCTTGTTGATGTCTATGGGCTCCAGTGACTACTTAACACAAGGTGCTTGTCTAATGTTAGATTTAAAAAAAAATATAGGAAAACAATGCGAAGATACTAACAGTTCGGATGGATGACGAGGAGTTATTAATAGTAGATGTCCATGTTCCAACAAACGACGACAGACTTAGTATTGATTGCTTAAATAATTATATACTTATTAATTAATATGGGCCAGCATGAGTTGTCTGTCAGTACAGGCTGATTTTTTGCGTTTATAGCACACGTATGCTCGACAGTGGTGATAGTGAGTTATTATGCAATATTATGCAATAATAAACAAGTATATTTATTGTCTATGTTAAGCACTACTACCGACCGACAAAAGTGTTTTAAAATAAAAAAATTCGTTAGGTACAATTGTTGCACGAGTAACGTGCATAACTGGACGGATATTTTTGCACTACGCTTTTCTGTAATTTGTGTATTTACAAAAAAGAATAAAATTTAAATATTATCTATACAACATAAATTTATTATACAATAAAAAACTAGTACCAACCAATTGATTGTGGGATCAACAAAAACTATAAAAAATACGATTTACACTATACTTTTTGGAACAAATACGTAATTTACTTAAATGCATTTTTTTAATTATTGTACCCAATATAATATATGGATCTATGTAAGTTTACCAACAAAATAAAAGCTCACATTAATCACAAAAACAAAACTTTTTGTGACTTTGTGACAGCCAATGTTCACTAAGCCGTGATTTTAGTGATACATAGATATTCTACAATTTTCTTTCGAATTGGATATACATAATTCTAATCAATAATTGTTATCTTTTGTGTCTTAAAGGTGATCACAAACTAAGGCACATCTGTACCTTTGGTTCGGAATTTCATAACATTCATTTCGCTCTTTCACTATTAATACTAAGAAACGGTACTACGATTTTCGATGTTCAATTAGTTTGATTCTTTCACTACTAATAACTGTAGCACTTAATTCCCATTTTAATTTAACTATAAACACCACTACAACTAACAATTCGGTCACACCAGTAAATAAATACAATACAGTAAAACCCATAAAACCATTTACAAATAAAACAACAAATGCGTCTACAACAATAAAGGCCATCGCACTATACAGGGTGTTGAAAGGCCGTTCCCGAAGCTGAAACTAATCTAAGGCAACGGAAACATATTTTTTTAATTACACCTACAGCTGTCATATTCAGTTCGTATTACATGACCCCCTTGAATGTTTTATGACTTGGTAACGAGACCTTTAAGCCAGTCTTACATTTTCTTTTTATATTCTGCATTAATATAAAAAAAATACATTAATCGAAATGAGATGGGATGAAATAAAGTCTCAATAAAATTGTGGTTTTTTACTGAAACTTTTTCAGATGACTTTTTGAAGAACCCAAAATTGTATGTCCAGCGGCTTTGGTTCACATTTGTGCAGTTTCACACACGATTTAAACTTGAAGAAATACTAAATTAACAAAATAAAACAATTCCACACAAGTTCGCCCCTCGCTTTCCCACCAAAAAGTCCTAACTCATTATTCAAAACAAAGTCAGCTGATTTACAATTGTGTTCCATTGCGCTTAGTGCAGTTGCAAATGCAAATAATTCCTTCGTCTTATCATGTCAACAAGAATCACTAGTTCTATCACCTGTCTTCATTTTTGTGAACGATTCAAATACATCCAGTATTCATTAGGTAGTCTCCTGTAACTACAATTTTCCGTTTCTGTAAAGAAGGCTACATCGAATCATTTATTAAGATTCAAGCAGTTTTCGCCTCTAAATGAAACGTAAAAATACTGAAACCAGAAGCGGCAAGATACTGATGTTTTTTTCTTTCTTTCTCAAAGCGATTGTGGTAAATGTTGTGTAATTTTTAAAATCGCAATCCATTTCAACAATATGCTTTTCACGATTTTTACTATTGCTTTTATCCACGCTGTGCTTTATTCATTTTTAATAATGGTGAAGAATAAAAATTTGTTCATAGTTGTTTGTGATTACTTTTGCATTACAAAAGTGATTTCTATTAAAATCTTAAATCCGTGCTTTTCAGTGATCTATTTTGTGCGAATTGTGGTCGAGTTGTGGCCACTCTCTTAAATCTTCAACCCTATTTTCATGAGAGTTCACCAATGGGTGCATTCTGAAGCCACAAGTCGTGGATAAAGTTGTATAGATCGTCGCTGACGGCTACCTGTAAATAATTTTATAATATTAAGTTGTTTACCATTATATATCACGTTCTGCTCGCGTCAGACAGGGTTTCAAGCATTCACACATACATACACATACACGCACACATACACACACACACACTAGTGGACATGTCCAAAGTGGTTGTCATTCCTACGGCGGCTTTGTGAAAATGGACTTAATTAGATTACTTTAATCTCGAAACAATTTGATTTGTCTTTGTACATTACAATTCATATTTTACAATAGTCTTTCTGCAATTCGTCGAGATTCAGTATAGTGATAGCGATCACACATAATATATATGACGGCGCCAGCGGTGGCTGAACGGCAGTTTCAGTCATCACTCGTATTCGGTTGAACTCAGTTTATTGCCATTATAGTCAATATCAATAAGTCAATAAAACCTTTTGAATAATTATTGAAACTCTCAACAAATAATTTTCACAGGTAAACCGACAGTTTCGTTCTAACAGACCGACTGACTGACTGCATGCCCGAGACTGACTGACAGACTGCATGCTCGAGACTGACTGCCCGAGACTGACTGACATACTAACAGACTGACTGACTGAGACGGACTGATACGACTCTCTTTTTTTTTTCTACCTATGCTGACAGCCTTGGGAGGCTATTTCAGCTTCGACCTAACGTTTGTAGGTGAGCTCACGGGGCTCAAACCTGATGACGATGCTAACACGAACCCTAGCAAGAGCCGTGCTTCGCAGAATCTACCACCGGATCGGAGACGCGACCCACTGAGAAGATCCGGCGAGAAACTCAGTGGGCTGTGTCTGATAGTTAATTTACTCGTCGAGCCCTTCGTCGCAAGCGACGGGTTCGACGAGAACGGTGACCGGTGCTTGAAGTACCTAGAAGCACCGTTAGTGGATCGGGAGGATCCGAGATGACGTGTTTTGGGCGACGTCGACTGCTTTCCATTCTGTCCGCAGGATCGGGAATGTAGTTACCGGCGGCCACGATGAGAGGGTTCTCGTGTCGTGCCGCTTTATCGAAGTGATAACGACTCTGTCCACGTACCGCCATTTTATACTCTGGCGTTACAGCGTCTACCCTACATTTTTGTAATATATATAAAAACAACATTTTATCATTTAAAATAATAATCATAACAACGTCTTAATATTACTTAAAGTCGTTATCCACGACATATACTTTAGTAATTAATTAGCAATAAAGACATTAAAGTCGTTTTTACCTTATAAGGCGTAGGATTCAAGTTACGTTTAATGTCTTGACGAAGTGTCCTTAGAGACGACTGTACCCTCTCTCTAACCTTTGACAAGGGTTTTGGTGCCGTACAAACGCGTCCATCTTTCCAGCATATCTATAAATAATAGGATATATATTATATAGTAGATACACTAATCAAGTTAATAAACAATCGAGCTCATCGCCCATCAGTTCCCGGGACCCCGAGACGACACCGCAACGCGATTGATGGCGCCCACATTCACAGATATTAATTAGACTTAACTCTCTGTTGTATAACAATATCCCGTCCTTAACACATGAAGGCATGGTTGCCTCGTGTCAGAAAGCTCATTTATTCAGAATACCCAACAATATTCAAAATAAGAATCTAGGGAGACGTAGAGAAACGTAGATAAGGATGTCACTAGTATAGTGAGCTATTTTAGATTCTTACTTCATAGACCCTATCTTAAGCACTGGTTGTGAGGTAATTTGAGGAGGCACGGTTAATCCGTAATGCTTTTTCTTGCGGCCATACTTATGAGTAGCAAAGATTATAAAGTGCATCAAATTAAGTTAAAGACTACGTTTTATTTTTATAGGTTGGCAGCCCCGCCCCAAACCTACACTAGACTTACCCTAGACAAACCGTTAAAAATAATTCACCCACCTTATAAAGATGTTCGACATAGCTGGGGATAACGTAGGCTCGTTTCGACTCTTGGAACGGATGTCGGCAGAGCACTTTCTGACCGACGACCGGCGCTGGTTCCGAAGATCTCTGCAGTAAATCTATGAGCGCGTGTCCATCCGCACCGAACAGCCGATATGCCTATAAACAATAGTAATACTCTTTTTGATTATTTTTTTTCCTTCCTAATCTGATGGTCTTGAGACACCATATCAGCGTCACCGGGCGAGTAGGTGAGCTCACGGAGCTCAAACCTGACGTTGTTTCTAGCACGAACCATAGCAAGAGACGTACTTCGCAGAATTTACCACCGGATCGGAAACGCGACCCACTGAGAAGATACGGCGAGAAACTCAGTGGGCTGATCTTTTTGAGGTGAAACATCTATAGACGCCCGTAAAACCGATTGCTGACGTAACTATCTGACGGTATTTAAGTAGTAGTGGGTATGGTGTGGCGACGCGTCGCCATGGGCAAGCGATTGTTTCTTAATATTAATAATATTTTATTTTTCATGAAACCACGTAAATTTCCTGTCGTAAACTATCATTTTATGCATCTCTATACCTGTACAGAATAATTGCAATGTTTCACATGTGCCAGCTTTCCCGCGATGGCTAATTTTTTTAATCCTTTAGATTGGCACACGAGCTCACCGTCCAACTGATATTAAGTAATCCGAATCCATGGCCTCCGCAAGTCAAATGTATGTATACCAATAATGTAGACCAGCAGTAGATCAACCCATCTTGAGATCGAATCCCTTCAAACCGGAACATATGACTGCGGCGATGCAGAAATAGACGGAATGCTGGTATCAGATCGGCGGGCTTCTCTCTCTTACCCACCCTCTCTTCTTTTCAGTACCCGTTGAGCGCATTTATACTCGAGAATTTCAAACTTTTATTATATAATATTAAGTTTTTTTTTTGGTAGTAAACCAAATTGTTTAGTTATCTCAGTCATTCTCGGATTCACTAGAACAACACAAAAAATGACAACAAACTCGGTTCGGCCGCTCACGTAGTTCACTAACGCCATAGTTTTATGAGGGCTTCTGCAATATGATTTCTATCTTTTGATGATTTTGCTCCTTTCAACTCTGTCCTATTGCGAGGCAGTCATACCATTTCCATCATATTATAGACATATATTACAGTCCAGACCTCAACGTTACGTCACAAGGTCGTGGCGAAGTCAAAAACATAAACTCGTTTACTAGTCTGACAAATTAATAAACTTTTATGAACATTTATCGCAGGATCTTATGAAGTATATATATGAAAAGGGGTCCACGAAGTTTCAAATTTATAGGCCAATTATTTATACCTTTCATGCCATTATTTATGCCAACGGAGATTAGAAAAAAAAATGTTGGTTAACAATTCAATAACTTTTTGAAAAATGGGGATAAAACTTTTTTTCCAACGGGGCTCGAATCTTTTAAGTGTTAAGAAGATAGGTACTAGAATTGGCGAGCGACTGAAGAGCTATCCCTCTGGGAGCCGTGCTTTTTGGTCGCTCGCCAAAGCTGCAGAAGGTAACTTTTGCAGGTCTAGTCTCCCACCACTACGCAAGTCCGATGACAGTCTGGCCCATAGTGCGAAAGAGAAGGCTGACCTTCTGGTCAAACTCTTCGCCTCGAACTCGACTGTGGACGACGGGGGTGCCACACCACCGAACATCCTCCGGTGTGATAGTTCCCTGCCGGAGATCTGCTTTACACAGTGTGCAGTCAGGCGGGAACTCCGACTCCTGGACGTCCATAAGTCGAGCGGGCCAGACGGCATCCCTGCAGTGGTTCTGAAAACGTGCGCCCCTGAGCTGACGCCTGCGCTAACGCGTTTGTATCGCCTCTCTTATTGCACTAACAGGGTTCCGTCTTCATGGAAGACTGCCCACGTCCACCCTATCCCCAAGAAGGGTGACCGGTCGGACCCATCGAGCTATAGGCCTATCGCGATAACTTCCTTGCTTTCCAAGGTGATGGAGCGAATAATTAATATACAACTCCTGAAGTATCTGGAGGATCGCCAGTTGATCAGTGACCGACAGTACGGTTTCCGTCACGGTCGCTCAGCTGGCGATCTTCTTGTATACCTTACTCACAGGTGGGCTGAAGCCTTGGAGAGCAAGGGCGAGGCTCTTGCTGTGGGCCTTGATATCGCGAAGGCCTTCGACAGGGTCTGGCATAGGGCACTTCTATCGAAGTTACCATCTTACGGAATCCCCGAGGGTCTCTGCAAGTGGATCGCTAGCTTTTTGGATGGGCGGAGCATCACGGTCGTTGTAGACGGTGACTGTTCTGATACCATGACCATTAACGCTGGCGTTCCACAAGGTTCGGTGCTCTCCCCCACGCTTTTCATCCTGTATATCAATGACATGCTGTCTATTGATGGCATGCATTGCTATGCGGATGACAGCACGGGGGATGCGCGATATATCGGCCATCAGAGTTTCTCTCGGAGCGTGGTGCAAGAGAGACGATCAAAACTTGTGTCTGAAGTGGAGAACTCTCTGGGGCGAGTCTCCGAATGGGGTGAATTGAACTTGGTTCAATTCAACCCGATAAAGACACAAGTTTGCGCGTTCACTGCGAAGAAGGACCCCTTTGTCATGGCGCCGCAATTCCAAGGAGTATCCCTGCAACCTTCCGAGAGTATCGGGATACTTGGGGTCGACATTTCGAGCGATGTCCAGTTTCGGAGTCATTTGGAAGGCAAAGCCAAGTTGGCGTCCAAAATGCTGGGAGTCCTCAACAGAGCGAAGCGGTACTTCACGCCTGGACAAAGACTTTTGCTTTATAAAGCACAAGTCCGGCCTCGCATGGAGTACTGCTCCCATCTCTGGGCTGGGGCTCCCAAATACCAGCTTCTTCCATTTGACTCCATACAGAGGAGGGCCGTTCGGATTGTCGATAATCCCATTCTCTCGGATCGTTTGGAGCCTCTCGGTCTGCGGAGGGACTTCGGTTCCCTCTGTATTTTGTACCGTATGTTCCATGGGGAGTGCTCTGAGGAATTGTTCGAGATGATACCAGCATCTCGTTTTTACCATCGCACCGCCCGCCACCGGAGTAGAGTTCATCCATACTACCTGGAGCCACTGCGATCATCCACAGTGCGTTTCCAGAGATCTTTTTTGCCACGTACCATCCGGCTATGGGATGAGCTCCCCTCCACGGTGTTTCCCGAGCGCTATGACATGTCCTTCTTCAAACGAGGCTTGTGGAGAGTATTAAGCGGTAGGCAGCGGCTTGGCTCTGCCCCTGGCATTGCTGAAGTCCATGGGCGACGGTAACCACTCACCATCAGGTGGGCCGTATGCCCGTCTGCCTACAAAGGCAACAAAAAAAAAAAAAAAATTTTTTCAAATTTTTAAAATGACAATTTATGTTATAAAAAAATATTTTATCTGACGAACTCTTTTTAGCGGTGGCGCGCGCATGCGTAAAAGCCGCGCGGAGCCCTATTTTCACGTCAAATTAAAATAATAAATAATAGAGATAGACTTCCGGGAGTACGGACTTTTTTATTGGAAATTTCCTCCTCTTTAACGAACTTGTTTCAAAGTTCCTTAGATATTAATATTTTTCGAGTTATTAACGAAAAATTTAATATCTTTTTTTTTCATCTTATTTTGTTAATAACAATTGCAATTTTTTACCTGCACCAAAATCCTTCAAAAACATTTTTCTAGAGGTGATTCCGAATCCAATGAGCTCATATTTTTAGGACCTTTATCTCTATTTTTCATGTTTTTGAACTTGTTGACTAGACTTTACTAATCTACTTAAATACAAAAAAGATAAACGCTGCGATATGAAATATAATTTAATCAGGAAATAAACATTCACTCTTGCGTAAGATTATAATTTAGCTGTAAATATATTATCTATCATACATTGTTATGATTACCTTGTTTTTAATCGTTAAATTTTCGTGATAACACCATTGAGAAGTTCAGGGTCGTGTTATTCGACATGTTTTAAGTCGTATATTAGAAATACAATATTAGAGGCATAACGTCCGATGTCTATGTTTTCAACGATTTGAATTTGTAGAGTTCGAATTTAATATCAATGGAAGCGTTGTAGCTCATTTGATCTAAACATCTTGATATAATCGTTTTGATATCGAGAGAGATAAAAGAGTTTTTATTTATTTTATTATGAATATATTATTCAAAGTGATCTAAAAAAATAGTGGATTAGACCTATGTTTGAAGTCAACAATTTGTCTACTTCACAGTGATCGATATTCGACAATAATTACTGACACCTCAGCATTTCAATTCATTTTATATATTACATTAATTTTCATATTTTTTTCGTATTTCATTAACATTTTAAAGAAAAAAAAACTCAGTCCAAAAAAAAATTGTTGATAACAATATACATAGTCCGTCAAATAGCCACTTATGAAACTTGTTTGTTAAGTTGAGGAAACAGTGATAATGACTTTTTTGTTTTTGCGTATTTATTTGCAGATCAAATACACTTGTATCAAATAAAGTAATATAAAGTAATACTATAATTATTTGTTTTGTTTTGATCAGTTTACATTCAATGCATTTTGGCCGCATCTGGTTTTATTTATAAACTCACCATTCAAAATTTATAACATGAGCATGTAAAAGTAAGTTTTTTTACGATTTTGCGTTTTCGCTTCTCAGCCGGTCATAAGATTTGGCATATACGTTATCAGAAATAGGGAAGAGGGTACAGGATACCTCATCTAATCATACAATGAAAAGTAGTATTTTCGAGCGATAGAAAGATACTCTTTAGGCTGTCGTCTGGTATATCAATACGGCTTATTGACATGCATATAACACATTACACCTGGAGTATATATAAATTAAATGGATTCCGGATGCTTCTATTTTTTATCGGTAAATTACTTTATAACCGTTTATCATGCGATCGCTAGAAGCGACTTTATTTCTTCAGTACAAAATAAAAAAAGTACTCTATTTTGGAGACGAGACCCGTTAATGTGATACGGGGTAAAGGTAAATGTTCAATTGAATTTTTATTATTGATTTCAGAGACAGACAATCATACAGTTTAGTTGACGGTGAATGGTTACCGTCAATCATGGACATCAAAGAAGCCGGTGGTATAATAAAGCCGCTGTTTTACTCTAATATGCCGGCGCCTGTGTAGAAGAATTTATCTAGTCTAAAGATTTTCCTTTCTTTTGTGCCTAAAATCTAATGTTTACTCGTGCCCGCTGTTTTATTACAATATCCTTTGATGAGCCTCAGGCACGATAAGATAAAACTGTTTTAGTGATACTAGTGCATAAATATTACAAATCCAGCAGTATTTATATCTTACGGCTAAAATACTTCAATGACTTGCATTTCTTTACAATGTAGAAACATTTTGCCTGTTAGTGACTGTTCAAATTTTTGCTGACTGCTTCGCGACTTAATGAAATAGGCTTTAAAAACATTAGTTGAGGTAGCAACTAGGGTTTCGAAATTAGCGTGTTTGGTAAGAAAAAATGATGTAGATACTTATACTGCGGACAGATGATTGAGAAGTAGCAAGAACTCGAGGAATTGCGATTAGTAAGCAGGAGAGATGATTTATAACTAGTCAGGTCATAAATTCTGTCACATGTTTAATGTAAAATAATTGAAACAAGTTTATTCATTATGTAACCATTCATATACCAAAATGAACTTAACAAAACATAGATTCTTATGACACTAAAGTTTATTCAAAATGACCTCCGTGATTTTGAATACAGGCCTTCAATCTGCGCGGCCAGTCGTCTATCGCGGCACGAACGAGGTCCATGTCAATATCGGCGGCTGCCTTAATCAAGGATGTCTTGAGTGACTCCAAATTGGGATGAGGCTTTGAGCACGCCTTTTCCTCCAAGTGTTGCCATATCTTGTAATTTAACGGATTCAAATCTGGACTGGAGGAGGGCCAGTCTTCGTGCCGGATGAAGTCGATTTCACGCGCCGCCAGCAAGTCTTGTGTGCTCTTCGCTCTATGAGCTGGCGCCGAATCTTGTTGGAATACCCAGTGCCTGTTATTGAACATGGTATGAGAAACAGGTTCCACAAGGTTCGTCAGGACTGTATTTTGATACACAACTGCATTCGTTTTTACACCTTTCTCACAAAAATGTACCTCTGTTAAGCCCTAATAAGAAACTCCCAACTATACCATGAGCGAGGATGGAAAATGACCTCATTGGACACGCGGAATACGGTTGCTCGCTTCTTCACTACTGTGTGCGTACACCTTATCATTTTGTTTGTTGTAGCTCTCTTCTACGGTAAAAATTTTTTCATCCGAAAAAAGAATTTCCCGATATTTTTTTCCTGCGTACCGCTTCAACAAAGCGCGGCATCTCTTCAGTCTCAGGTCCATTAGACGAGCATTCAAACGATGTCCTGTTTTTCTTCGATATGACCGAAGCCCTAAGTCTTCATTTAACACCCTTTTCACCGTGGTTCTGCTTAACCCCATCTGAAGGGCCAACAGTTTCTGCTTACGTTTGGGATTTCTTTGAATTCGCGCCTTCACAGCTTTTATCACTGCTGGAGTCCTAACAGACCGAGGGCGACCACTTCTTGACCTGTCATCTACACTAGAGTCTTCATTGTATCGTTTGATGGAATGATAAACGAATCTTTTGGTTATATTAAAATTTTTCAGTATGTTAAAAATTTGAATTGGCGCGTAACCGCAACGATGCAACGCAATAACTGCAACACGGTTTTCTTTAAGCGTCCACTCCATATTAAAAAATGAGTAAAATTCTAAAAGTATACATTTTAATTTTCATGAACAATTCGAAATTCGAATTCAATAAACTTTTTTGTGGCCAGCATTCTAACAGAAAAGTTTTTACTGTGTGACAATACTTATGACCTGATTAGGTATATAAATAGATAACTTGTTTTCATTGATTCACCAGGGTTTACCCGATTCTTTTTTGGAAGGTTTTTTTAAAAGCTGGCAATATAAAAACAAACACGGAAATTTAGTATGGACAAAAAATTCATCTAAATCTTGAGGTTTCAGTGGTTATGGTAGAATTTAGATCGTTGCGCGAAACACTCGTTTATCATTACGATCTACTGACAGCAAACACGTACAGTTAAATAATTACTAAATCCATATAACATACTACCTGGTCTCTTTATTGCTTTAAGTGGAGCAGGTGTGCCGTAAGGCCTTATGTGAAAAGTAATTTTTTTTATGATTGAAGCATTACTGGTGGCCCGGAGGCCTTTCCGGTTTCACCAGGACATGTGGGCGAGCAAAGGCTCAGCCAGGAAAAAAGTTATAATAACATACCCCACCTATACCCCATACATCACAACGTTAATATCGCCACCCACTTTGACATTAGAGGGGAAAAGTTTCTATAGCATTTTTAAGGGTTGTTTCAACTTTAAAACCGGTATAGATGACTTTATTCGAGGCATATAAGCGCAAGATGCCCTTAACTAACCATACGCTCGACCAAGAATAAAATAACAGATTGGTTTGGATTGGCCAATATAGTGACATAAATACTTAATTATTTTTTTATGGTTGAGGTATTACTGTGGGCTCGGAGGCCTTTCCAGTTTCACCAGGACAGGTGGGCGAGCAAAGGCTCAGTCAGAGGGGTGGGATTTGCTAACGGCTGCCTGAGCGCCTCCGAAGAAGACCTAACAACTCAAGGGCAGCTGCTTCACGAATGAAACATAAATACTACGACGCGCTTACCTCTTTGTGTCCGGGTATGGTTACTTTGCCAACGTCCTGGCTGAGTTTTATACGCGGCTGGCCGTTTATTTCGACCAACTTGTAGACGCAACCGAGAGCAGGTTGCCGCTGACATGTCACTGAAAATGAATTGGACTTCAATTGTACAAGTTTCGACCCAATTATTATTAATTTAAGAGTTTTGATAATTCCGACACGAAGGCATCAAATTCGTGTCACAAAATCTGTATTTCGATGTTATGTTTTTCAATGATGATTATTATTTTTGAATTGCACATTCACATTACGATGAATATGCAGTATATCGAAAAAACCCCGATAGTGAAAACAACTGAAATCACGATTGATACCTGAGACGATAATAATGTTATTAGTAATTTTATATGGAGTTTTTTTAATTGCGCTATGTAATTTCACCGGACGGACGAGGTCAATAGCCTTGTACGACATTGTCGGCGTCCGAAAACTATATATTATATAATAATATATAGTAATGTAAATAACTTGTCGTGTATTTTTCTAAAATGTTCTATATTATTAGGTATTATTAGCATACAAGTCAGTAAAGCATGGCGATGGAAATGTTAAGTGTGGGTATGTCAGGTATGTTTCGGATAAAGAGCTTGGACCCGTGTGCATGACTTAAGGAATATATAGGTCATACTTATTTAGTTCAAAAACTCTTTAGAGGAACATGTATATTTGTACATACAGCCATGTATATTTCAAGGCGATTAAAACCCAAAGCACAAAGATAGTAGGACTATTTCACTATAGCTCACAAATAGTCTAGATTATGACTTGAGAGAAAATTTGTAGTACACTTTTAAAAATATTAAATTGGATACATCTACAACACGAAAGGTGATGCATTTACAGACGCTTAGATATGTATTAATTTGGAAACATGTGTAAAATTAATAGAATATAATTTAAAGTTGTTGCAAAGCCGTAATCAATGACAGGCTACTACTGCGTCTAAATATTAATTACATTATGAAGCAATTCTGTACGGTATTATTAAATCAATTAAATTTAATATTATAAATGCATTATTGGAGTCAGCAAAATATTTTTTCCTGTTTGTATTCATCACAATCCATTGTCCTCGTGAAGTTTAATTATATCAAAAGTTTCAACTTATGCATTTACCGCTGCATAATATTTTCGTATGCTAAAAGTCTATAGTGTCGGATACATACATAAATACCCTCAAAGATACGTGAACATTCGTTATCAAGCTAATTTAATCTGAAAACTGAACTATATATTAATAAGTGAAGCAAAAACTTTGTACCCCTTTTTACGAAAATTGCGCGGATAGAGGAGTATAAAATTTCCCACACTTATAGAGAATATAGAGAAGAAGTGCAGAATGATAATATTTAAAAAAAAAATATGCATTAATAATACATTAAATCAATAAAAAAACATTACACAAACTACCATGTATTTGAAACACACACACACACACATATATAATGTCAAACTTTTGTTATTGCTTAAAGTCTGTGGTCAAATTGAGAATAGGTTAATATTGTTTATTTTTAATAATATTTGTCTATTGTGTAGTCTTGGCGAAATCTGTGATTATAGAAGTGTAATAGTCTTTGACAATAGAACCTTAATAATGTTCAAACTTATAATTTTAATTAATTAGCCGAATTTAGACTACTTTGGGACCACTAGTCATATTAAATGTATGAACTAACAAACATTATTACAACAATAGCAATCGGAAGACTATATTTGTGAAGAAATTTGTATATCTAGCTGATATTGTATTATTTATCATAAAACGAACTACATAATTTAGCATTGAGACACCGCGATTTGTTTTAAATAATGACACATCGTTTTTGAGTATTAATGTGGGTATGTGCGAATTTTTCTATACACCAATGACACGAGACTCACCTAAATGCGTTCCGATGCCGAAACAATCGATTTTATGGCCCTGCTCGTTTAAACTTAGAATGGTTTCTTCATTAATATCATTGGATGCGACGATTGTTAGTTTAGCGAACCAAGGGACGTTGAATGTTTTCCCGACCTTTTCGAACGTCTCCCTGGCCAGTACTGACAGATACGCCAAGTCACCACTATCGATCCTAATGCCCACGGCTCTGTAGCCACAATCGTTCAACGCTAGGGCCACAGCACAAAAGTTCAGTAGTCCACTCCTGTTGAAAAAAAAACCGGTTGTTAACTTATGCCTTTAAAAACATTTTTTACATTATATACTGTTTTAACATACAGGGTGTACGCCAACCAAAAATCTTATGTTTTGTTGCAACTAAATACTCCAAACGTCTATTGATAAATTATCTACGAACCAAAATACTTCATGATACTATAATCAATAATAATTTTAATCGTATCAAGATTTTCAAACTGTGTCTAAAAAATAATCGCTTATCGAACACGCTATAGTTACATAATAGACATACAAATAATAATAATTGAACAAAAAAAGAAAAAAAAACATTCTCACAATCAAAATTTATGATGCGGTGAGTGCATGCAAATATAACAGTTACAATCGATAACAGTGAATGAGTGCATATCCCTATACAATGCAACTGTGCCCAATGAATATCGTCCCTAATGTTGCTCATACGTCCGAAGACATTACGTCACACTGAAGCAAGTACAATGTCGATCTCGTACATGTTCTCATTTATTTACATTCGGCTGCTTACGTGAAGCGCCGTCCACATACGCTTCACTGAAAAAGCGAAATAATATAAAATATAGTATGTATGTGTCTCGGTGAGTAGTTGTCGCGCGTGTCGAGTTCAATGTCGCGAAGTGTACGTGTGATGTACTGATGCAGCGTTGCCAACTCGAAATTCGTCAAGGTGGGAGATAGGGTTCTACAAGTTGGTAGTTTTCAACAAACACTACTATGAAAAGTTGGTAGATCTAGTCTTTTAGAGACCCTCCAATAAGAATTTGGCATCCTTAATTCACTTTTCGATTGGATAAGACATATTTGAACTATTTTTATTAGAAATCCAATGATAAAACAGAATTACAGGCCGCTAATATTCTTCTTTTTCCCATAGTTGAGAATATTTTTGATTGTAATGCATCTTTTTTAATTATCGAAGAGGAGAATTTTCTTCGTTTTCACTTTCACTTTCACTCATTTTGATAGTGTTAAATTGAAACGTTTTAAAAATTACAATCAGTTATTTGTTAATTGAATCGCGTTATGATTCAAACTTTTTGAAACTTCAAAAGTTGGTAGATAAAGTGGTAGGTTTGATTACGACACTAAAAGTTGGTAGATCTAACGAAAAGTTGGTAGAGTTGGCAACGCTGTACTGATGTACCATGCTCCGCCCAAACGTTACTCTGTCAATGAGGCCTACCTTCCCAGAACGATATATTTGTTAATAATATTTATATAAATATATAATATATAGTTACATTCTAATAACTGTTAAATTCCACATAAAATTATAAAATGAACAATGCAAACAATAATATAATATTTATGTAAGACACCATACAAAATGTCAATGGTGAATTGTCTATTTGCATCTTTACCTCAGTGTGCGTTCGATCGTGCTAGATCCATATGTACTATGTATTGTCGGTGCTATTTGTACTATAGTACCATTGGTTCCACAGTTGCTATTGTAGCCAGAATGCCCATTCGTAATACGCTGCCTGTGACGTGACGTTAAGCCTTGAAAATTATACCTCTTGACATCGTACGTATCCACTAAAGCCAAGAAACCCGTCGGAAAGGCTATGGCGTATGATATAAGGGCGGCCAGTTCGCCATCGCTGGATTCCTCTGTCGATACATCGATAACGGTAGAGACGCGACTCCGCCATTCCATTGCCGACTCTAGAAGATTACACGGCTCTCGTGTCTGCGCGTGCGTCAGCGTCACTCTATGTATGTCGTCTAAAGTACTGAAGGATGTAACGAACGAATGCGCGTGGGTGCCCTTTACCGGTATATTGAACATCTTTCCCGCCAGAACGTTGCTGGTCCCGTCAAACCCACCTGAAAAGTTTTAGCATTCTATAACATCGAATACAGTAGCGAATGCCATCGAATGCAATGCGATGATTCATTAGGACGATACGAAAGAAGCGTTCCCATGAACTAATAAACCGCCCACGGAGTCTTGTCATGACTCACGGCCAGGCGCTGACATGCAACAAAAAACTTCGCAGCACAAACAAAGTAATTTGCTAACGAAAGCCGATTTCGTGTTCCGATGTTTCTTTTTACGGTAAAAGTTGTTACTTTCAAGGGCGAGATTCCATAGATTGCCTGATTAAAACTATTAGATCGAAGTACGTCGGCTTTAGGGGTGTCTTGCGAGTCAAAGGCGTGGCGGGGTGTTTTTATCGCACGAGTCTGAAGGGCGGGAAGCCTCGTGCATGGCACCGGATATTGCTAGTCACCCGAGCCCGAGAACTGTGCTGTTGTAATCGATAAGCTTCTATCTGAATTGTAACAGGCAATTGAAACCGAATAAATAATAGATGTAGAATGTTTCATCGCTAAAATTTCAATTTTTTTTCCTACTTATACTGATAGTCTTGAGAGGCTATTTCAGCTTCTCCTTGACGTGTCGGTGAGCTCACGGGGCTCAAACCGGAGTGTTGCTAACAGTGGCCCTAGCAAGGGCAGTGCTTCGCAGAAATTACCACCGGGTCGGAAACGCGACCCACTAAGAAGATCCGGCGAGAAGCTCAGTGGGCTGTGTCTGTGGGAAATTTCATACCGATGTACGCATATTTGGACGCCGATAGCCCTCCGTCGGGTCCTTGCGCTCTCCGTAGTCCGAATTCGAGAAGGGATACATTTTTACCGGCCACCATGCGATATCTCGCAGCGTTCGTGGCCATCAAACTAAAACAAAAAAATATATGAATTGTTGTGTTAATGTATGTGTATCTATATGTTCATATTTTATCTTAGTTTATTTTATAAGGGATTCGGCTCACATGAAATTAGCTACACCATTAAGAAAACTAGACCTATATAGAAAAGATAGCAATGATATGATTATTTACTTTACCAAGTCTTAGTACTCACAGCCTATGCGATTTTATAACGTGTTCTATTCATCATATTATTTATAATAAATATTGTAATGTTAAGTAAAATATAACATAATTTTTGTTCTGTTCCGGGTACGTTGTTTAATTCCACACATTTACATCATGTTACTACTATTCTCAAGTGATAAAATTCTAGTCGTATCAAAGGAGCAATTGACAGATAAATTTACAGTGAAGTGTGACGTTGTCTATATCTTGAGTACATCTCATACTAAAATGTATGTTTATATGACGTTTATTCGTATTCTACGTGTTCGCACATGGTTTACGATTGATCTGAAACTTTGTACAGTTCAGAGATTTTTGTCAACAACAAGACATTTAAATACATGAGTGTTTTCATATACTAGGGATAGTCAATAGCAAGGTAGAGGTTCCGTACTACATTATAAAAAGAAACATTACTCTTTAGAACCTTAGTACCCTATAGAAATCACCAAAGTTTACGTTGACGTATTACAAGCCAGTGGAAGTAAACAACGATCCTGCCTAGTTCTGTCGAAAAGCAGTCATGCGTTATGGTTTGAAAGGTGGGAGAGCCGATACGCAATCCAATCGAGATTTTGACCTCATGTCTCAAGGAATCACTTTGGCCTTAGAATATTCTCCCTCCCCTCGAAGTTTTGTCAACGCCGTTTTCCTTTAAACGATATTTGAACGAAGTGTTGGACTATATAGTTAGCTGCTCGATTCTTTACAATCAACGTAAATAATTAAGTATACAAATATAAAAACACATGTTAAAGTTTGAACGATACTAACGCACAGCAGTAGCAGATTATTCTTTAATAAAAACGATATGGATTTTCGGCGAATAATGAAAATAAAACAATATTTTTTGTTGGATGGGATGGTTGGATTGGATAACAAGTAATTAACCGAACCAGTCATGCCTGACATGATAACTGCAATGTATCCTATACCGAGACCATATAACACGTATAAAGCTACAATAAATTTATATTAAATAAAATACAGGTAGGAATATTTTTTTTATTGCTGTAAATGAGTATACGCGGCGCCTAGTAAATATATAAGAGAGTTGTAACGGGTAGTTATATATCTTTTTTTACAATTTACCTCAAACGTTTTTTTACAGTTTAGCAACACTTGAGAGCTCATGAATATTTATTTGACGTGGATGCTGTTATCCATTTTTAAACATGCGGTCGAAATCTCAAATGAATTGGAACATATGCATTAAATATCTTGCTTATCGAACCGAAACGCATGACTTCTACTAAAAGTAAACAAACAGGGCACTACTATCATAGTTCATCGTGGACTTACTTATTGAGTTGTATCACTAACTAAGAAACATTACGTCGTATATAATTATTAGATCACACTGAAATAAAATAAAACGCCTAATTTTCCATTTGCATTCGAGTGAAATCTTTGCTTTTCTTTGAGGACTGTGCTATTTGTAATTATATTCCATACCAAAACTTACCTGGCAAAGTTGACTAATGTTAGCAGAGTGGTCTCCAATAGCTGTGCCACAATGAGCGGACCTTCAACTCTCAACAATGGCACCCTAAAAGTAAAATAGCTTATAAACATTTAAAACTATATTTATTTGTTCACATTATTTATTTTGCGTTTTATTTAAAATTGTAAATATCTAATCACGAGTGGGGGTACCCAAAGATCGAACTTCGACTTTATTCACTAGCACCTAAGATTTAGTTAACATTTTCTCTTTTGTTATTTTAATATTTACGATAAAGCTCTAAATATCTAACAAAACAAAGAATTTGATTGATAAACAGCTGAGAAAAAAATGGTTAGCTGTTTTGTCGTTGCCTATTTATCTATAAATATTATGTAATAAACCCGGACACCAGATTCGACGCACCGATAAAAGATCCATTCGACAAATTAGTCTCCCTTTGTATTTTTAAACAACATGAAAGCTTGAGACAAAATTAATGAAACTACGAAATTTATACTACGCAGTTATAATGCTGCCATATTTAGTTATAATACATGTAAACATTGTTCCAGTTTTGAAAATTTTAATTAGGTACATTAAATTACAAAACACAACTGGACTAGGTCATGGGTATTGTAAAAAAAAAACCCAGAAAGTTGATACCGAAGCGGCTTAGTTCGATATTTATGTATAAAAGGTGCGTTTAGATATTTTTCTTGATGATATTTGAATTATTTAAAAATGGTAGGTAGATGTTGCACTTGAACTAGCGTCGCAATCTTCACTCTGGGCCAAGCACGGAATCGTGCTTAATCCGTTTTACTATTCAAAGAGATGTAGGTAGTGATTGGGGAGTTTACGCATCGCCCAAAACAACCTCGTTACCGAGTTCGTCAGTTATATTAAACGGATTTGTACGGTCTAAGGACCACTTGAACGGTCGGATAGTTCTTTTGCCGTCTATTTGAGTCGACTATTATCAAAGGCGGCAATCTGACTTTTGGACAATGATTGGTAAATCAGAAAAACGAATTATTGACTTTGTATTCCATCGGCAGTCACAAAACTCTTCGGAACGATATCTTAGATAAATAACAGGTTAACTATTAACCTTTATTTAATGCAGGTTTTGAACCGTATTCTTTGAAGGAGACGATTATATTCAAATCAATCTGTATTGACATATCAATAATTTTTTTTTGTCCAAATGCACAGATTGCCACCTTTGATAATAGACGACTCATTTTATGTACATATGGGAACGGTCAATTCGTTCCTTGTCGTCTGGTTCGCGTCCGTCTTTTAGGAAGTCAAAAAAGTACTGCCTGCCGCTAGTCACGTACGCCCTCGTTCCATTTCTCTCTTTATTTTTTAATTCTTGTCAACTGTCTGTCTCAGTCTGTGTCTAGTGGTTGTAGGTCTTATGTCCTGTCAAAGAGGTTGCACGACATATTTTATAACATAATGATAAAAATCGTAAAATCTTCACGACCAGCTCATGAAGTCTGTGCCCGACTCTGTTCAAAAAGAAAACTGCTGAGACTTTTATAAAATGACCGTTACATAGTTACACACATAAGTCAGCTAATGAATCCAATTTGATAAGTGCCCACCGAACGCAATTTGCACGTGAGCATTTATTTTCGACGTCGCTGGAGCCGGCTAGTTAATCTTCGTTAACTTCACAACTTCTTTAACTTGAAATTTTTTATCTGGTATTTAAATGGCGTTGGTTTTTATTTTATGATTGAAAGATTACTGGTGGCCCGGAGGCCTTTCCAGTTTCACCAGGAAAGGTGGGCGAGCAAAGGCTCAGTCAGGAGGGGTGAGATTTGCTAACAACTGCCCGAGCGCCTCCGAAGGAGACCTAACAATTTAAGAGCAACTGCTTCGCGAATTAATCTACTACCGGATCGGAATAGCGACCCGCTGAGAGGATCAAGACATTGGTAACACGGCCATGAGATAGCCAACACGAACATATAACATATCGGAACGAAAGAATTAAATAGAACATTTATGATATTTTTCATTACCTAAAGTTCTAGTGTAATACGTTCCTCAGAAAACCTTGCAGTAGAGAAACCTTGAGAATCAGTAACAACGTGTAGTGACATTGATGAATTCGATTTCAAATAAAATGATGGATGTATCTATAGTCTAGTATCTATACTATCCATAACCGTCACAATTTTACAGAATAATAAAACTCTTTGTCAAAGTATTTTTAACAAATGTCTAGTCCAATTTAGTTCAGTTTTTTTTTATAACACCGAATTTGATTGATAAGTACATGTGTATTGTTATTATGGTTCTTATGGCAGATTAAAAAAGTGGATTAAAACGTTTACCGGCATAGATAATGTTAGTAACGGTACACGTAATTTAAAAATACAAAGCGATTGAGCCATCGAAGTTCAGGTGTCCAGGAACGTACTAATACAAATCTGACCTCGGAAACACCACAGATCCTTCTTCAATAGCACTTACAATAATGTCCTTGCAAGTTAGTTCTTTGAGATATAAATAAAATTCAGGTTCAATGTTTTCAGGTAATGTTTGCTTCAAATATTTGATATCTGTAACAAATATAATCTAAATTCATTCTCATTTTACCAATCATGTTGTCACTTTTAAACAATAAGTACTTCAAATAATTTGGTACTTGATTTCTGTCTCATATAGTGATTAATAAGGGTGGCTATTTTAGAGCTTGAATTCTATAACATCGCAACAATAACGATAATAAAAAGAATTAACCATGAGCAAGGAAGGTCATTTTTACAGCTTTTGATAAATATTGCAATCAATAGTCGAATTATAGTAATCAGAAGTCATTTCTCTATTTATAAAAATTCAAGTATAGTCAGTAAAATCATCATCTACAAGAGACGTCACAGAATGTAAGTACATTTTTACTCGAAAATACTCGAAATGGATATTAACAGAATTGTTATAAAATTGTTATACTTACCGCTGTTAGAATAATGAAAGTTTTCTAAAAATTTCATACACTCCTCTAATCCAGCAAATATAGTGAATTCACCTTGGAATGGATTTGTTCGAAAAAATAAATCAAATACAGCGACATCATTTACTTTTCCTGATTTCCAATATGCATACGCCATAGTTATTTGATAAAGGTCTGAGAAGAAATGTAAAAAAAATAATGTTTTTTTTCTTTTAGTCAGAATAGGTTGAACTCTTTTATTTTGGACTAGCGACCCGCCCTCGCTTCGCTTCGGAAACATTAAATTTTATTTATTGACAGGCGAGTCCTGCCATGTTGCGCGCGGTACGTTACGACAATAACTGCGGGTGACGCTGCGAGGCGAAGCTAGTCTAAAAAATAGCCTAAGTTACTCCTTATATTATCAGCTACCTATTAGTGAAAGTCTCATCAAAATGGTCCAGCCGTTCCAGAGATTAGCCGGAACAAACAGACAGACAGACAAAAATTGTAAAAAATATTATTTTGGTCTATGTTCCGTATATATATTCATATGCATGTAGTAAATAGAGGCTATTTCAATATTACAAACAGACACCCCAATTTTATTTATATGTATAGATTCAATAGGAAACAACTGAAATTTCACCTGCTATTATTATGTAAAAATAGTTGTCTTAGACAAAATATTATGAATCTTCTTAAGCCCATCCTAAGTGGTGAGGTAGGTTGTACAGGAATAATGGCAGTCCTATCCTTCAAATTGTAAGCGATATATACTTCGCAACACAAAGAGACATGGCACTCAAGCCCTACTTATCAACGAGCAAGAAAATTCAAAGTTTAGTTTGATTTAATTCACAGTGCAAATCATTTATGAGCATTTTTTGCATATTACTTTACATATTCAATATTTAAATAATACCTACAGCAGAAATATGACACTAAACTTGTTACCGGTTTTATTATTGACCTAGAATATAATTAAAGCAATTAGTAGCTGACCTACAATACATTCACATCTTTTAGCTACTTACTTTTATGTAAGTATAAGTATCAATAATTTATTATATAAATATTAATTTGCATATCACAAATTCAGGAATGCGAAGTCAAATGAATTAGCACAAATTTAATTTAAGCTCCAGATTCGCGATTACGAAAAGGCGAACATTAATTGAAGGAATGAAATATATTTGCTGTATAATATTATCAGACAATTCAGTATTATGTGCCACCGTCAACCTATTATTATTTTTCAATAAGTTTCATGTTGGAGCACAACAGAGCTCAGTAATCAGTCACATTCTGTGTTCCTTTACTTTTCAGAATTCCCAGTCAAATAACAAAAGACTAAAGATGATGAATGATTAAACCTTCATTACAACTTCAAGAAGCAGTGGATGAAATCATCAGTAGGTTGAATAACCATTGCAGTATAGATAATGCTTTCAATTAAAATGTCAGACAGCATTTTTTACTAGTGGCTAAAGTGGCGAGCTAAGGTACTGTCAGTCACTGACTCAGTAAGTATTGGATATATTGTACTTGCAAGTTCCCTTATAAATCTACTTAAAAGCTAAAAGAAATAAAGTAATCTTAATATTTAGAGAATTGCCATAATTCCCATTTGGACTAAAAATCATCAAAATCAATTGGTAAGAAACCTTCTTCAAAAATATTGCCAACAATTACTAAAGTATTAAACGATACTTGAATAAACAATATGAATCATTTGGAATCTGAGTATAGCAGGTATTTCAGTTTTCTCTATTTTTATACCCTATGTAGGTTCCATGGACATGGATCTATTTTTGCAAGATACTATCTGATTCTGGAATTACCCCTATACAGTTTCCTGACAGCTGAGACATGTCCTTCTTTAAAAAAGGTTTGAGGAGAGTCCTCAGAAGTAGGCAGCAGCTTGGCTATGTCTAGCATTGCTAATTTCCATGAGCAACAGTGACTAGTTACCATCAGGTGGGTCAATTTGCATGTCTTCCTGTGAAAAAATGGTGGAAAAAAATATATTTTTTAAGCTTTTCACTCTAAATCACAGTGGAGACTGTCATTAGGCAAGCAGCTCTGATTGCCAAGCTTTTATGCTTAAAGTATGGGATAAAGTTTTTTTTTTTTAAATGAATAAGGCTCATTTTTAATTAAGGCAGTTTAGTGTTGCGCTAAAGTATTGTTGGTTTATATTAAATAATCATTTAATACTTCACTATGAATTAAACCAGATCACATTGTACCAAACTATCTGTTAGATGATTGTTTTAAATACTTAAACTTTTTTGGAAATGCTTACAATTGTTAGCATTGTCTTGAGGTACTAAAATAATTTTCCGCGTTAATAAGAAAAGTTTTTAAAAACACCTACCTACCTTAGGCCTTAAAAATAATAAATAAGCATTTTTTTTTAAATTTCGCTCCATTCAATTTAACTCACCAGTTAAAAGTGGTTGCACAATACCGTTTTGTCGAGCCATCTGTTTATCTGCAATAGATATTTCACTCGACATTTTTTCTTATACAAAGTAATTTAGTTTAACACTAACAAGCACGTCAGAACGGTTTAGTATCTCTACAACAACTAAATCAAGTAATTTCATCGTGTGGCGTTGAACAGTACCTCGTTATCAGCGCGCGAAACTGAGTTTATAGGAACTTTACTAGAGGAACCTGAAATGTTACGCATGCGTATTTGAATTTCTATTGACCAAAGTTAGAGGTCGGACTTGAAGGTCATTTCAGTTGATAATGTAGGTATATCAGCTATTAATTACTATTTTCTACTTGATTATTGATCAGTTAAGTGTATTACCTATCTATGTTATTTTGATGTTCATGACAAATTTAGCAGTATGTACTGTGTGTGTAACTTATGATCGATCGACTCAAAAGTCAAAAAACGCATTTCCCTCCCAATTCTCGCAATTTGTGATAGTCTGTGCTCTCAAAACTACACAAACATCCTTGGACTTTTTGGCGGGAACGCGAGGAGTGAAGTTGTGTGATTTGTTTTATTTTGTCTATTTAGTGTTTCTTCGGGTTTAAATGTGTAATAATGGTGGTTTATTAACTGTTTGATATCTGTCAAAGTGCACAAATGTGGCAAAATGAAACAAAGCCGCTCATCATCATCACATCTCATCTCAGTTCATTTTATGTCATGTTTCATATTAATTAACTTCATTTCTTTTTACTTCTTATCATTGTTCATATAAATATTAATATATAAAAGATTAGGTTGTTTGGTATGACACTTTTGCATTTTCAGTTGGAAAATAAAACTACTACTTGGTGATGACTTTGGCATCTGTAATGATGTTCAGCATCTATGAAGGTGCACAAATGTGTGAAAATAAAACAAAGCCGTTGGACGTCTTCTCAGGATTTTCCAAAAATTCCACTAAAAGAGTCTCACTTACTAAATGACCACCATTTCACTGAGATTATATTTCATCTCATATCATCTCATCTCATTTAATTTCACTTCATATTATCATTTTACATATTAAAAAAATATATAAAAGATTAAGCTGTATGATATGTCACACACTTGCCTTTCCAATTGGAAAAATAAAACTACTACTCCGACTCCGTACCACGAGTCACGAGAGGTAACTGAAGTTAGCTCCTCAAAAAAAATTTTCTTTCCTGTTTTCTACTTATTTTCTATTAATTCGTTTGCTCATCATTTGTTCTTGATTGTTCACTGTTAGTAATTGTTTGTTCTGCATTTATTTATTTAAAAATTTTTATAAAAAATATATGTACAAGTTAGCCCCCCGATTGCAATTTTTAATATTTTTTCGTCATTAATGACTCATAAATATTCATTTTCGATTGTTCTTATATAAAATACGTTTGTTCTCTTTCGAAATTACTCATTTTTTGTTTAATTAACTATTTGTATTAGTTGAATAAATGTATGCAAAATATGTGTACTGCGCATGCGTCAACTATAATGCCTCAACTTTCTACGCGTTTTAATCGTGAAAAAAAAAACAATTATAAATCCTGAAGGATCAATTGCTATTGGAAGCTGTGCAAGCTAGAATAAATTCTAATAAAGAATAAGAATAAACTTTGAAGAGAAGAAGAAAAGAGCTTTCTTCGAAGCTCAATTCTACAAGGTATTCAATCAGATAGCTAGTCTTTCCTGTATGAAATTTTGGTATGTCGAAATCTTGGATAAATCCAGCAAAGCTAAATAAAGTATTTACCTAAAAAATATGTTTATGCTTAAAGTCACGTGTTTGTTATTCGAAAATATTAACCAATTTTTCAATCGAAGATTAAAACAACATTAATACTGAGAATGAATATTTATTTATAAAATACACATATATGTTTTAACCACAAATTTTGCACGATAATTAATGAATATTAATTTAAATAAATATTAATTAATCTTCTTCTATAACTCATAGTCAACTGTTGATCCTTCTGTTGCTGGTGCATTTGACTCATCACTGTCAAATTTGTCCTCAGGAACAACAGTTTTCTTTTTGCTGGTTCTGATTGTTTACTTGTACTTGCTTCAGATATATTAAGGGGTGATGTGGCAATACACACTTGCCTTGCCTTTGTGTTCCTGTGCTGGAGCTACTTGGATAGCTTTGTCATTACTACACCTACTTTCAAGTGGCTGGACATCTGGAAATATGAAATAATGTTAGCAATTTCTAGGTACCCAACAAACTTATAGTTTGTAAATATATAGGATTATATGTGTACTGTAGTAGTAGTAGTATGTAACTTCCTAGTCATCATCATCAGCCCATATAATATATCCCCTTGCTGGACACTGGCCTCCACTATCGTTGAGAGGGTTTTTAGGCCTTAGTCCACCACGCTGACCTAGTGCTGGTTGGTGGATTACACACCTAAGAAAATCCTAAGAACATTTAGGTGTGCAGGTTTCATCACAATGTCTTCCTTCACTGTTAAAGTAAGTTAGTGATATTACACTGTGATACATTTTCATTTTCACAAACTTCCTAGTACCATATGTAATAGGAACTGAGGTCCACTTGCCCATTTTAGCTACTTCCACTAACTAACTAGCTATTATCCTTTTTTCTGATATTGTTATTTGATTATGAGATCTGTGAGTGTTACTAAATATTGACAGTTACACCTACCTTGACTACAAGATGGCAAAGGTATAATAATATAACACATCTCATTTTTAGTCGTCTCTTCAATCTCCTTGACAATAGTGAGTCTTTGCCGTTTCACAAATGCAGGCCGAGGTTCACTTTGAGTGAATTTTTGTTTTCTATTTGCTCGACAATCGAATTTGGATGGTAAACAGTTTGGTTTCATTCAAATTCATTTGATGGAGCCCATTATCTTGTATTGCATATAATTCTCCATGTCGTTTTCCAGCTAAAACATAAAATAATTTTCCAACACTTTCAATACATAACCTATAAAAAAAATTTAAAATGTTATTTTACTAATGTTAGGAATATAATTTCGACTGTGTAAAGAAGTTAATATAATGTATACCTACATTATCTCTTGAAAGATAAATAATGAACATATTATTTTTTATACCTTCATAACGATAAGTAGGAGGATGGAAAAAATGTATTTGGTCTAACTTTACGCCAATGCATATTATTTCATTTATGTATTTATTTTTTAATTAAACTGTACACCAATTAATTGCTCCTTCATTTTTTTTTTTTAATTTTATGACCTGGTGACAGAGACCTTTAGGTCATATCTTATTTGGAAAATGTTCATTACTTTGGGGTCACTACACTTCACTTCACTAAATTTTGTCATTTAAATTGTTTGAATTGTATTTTTTATGTAATTATAAATTGGTTTATAGGATGTTGGATCTTTTAGTAAAAAGTAAAGTGGCGGCGGGCGGGAGGAAGAGACACACTTTAATGCATTGGTATCACTAAGTTCACTAGATTGCTCCTTCAGGATTTATATTTGTTGTTTTTTTCACGATTAAAACCGCGTAGAAAGTTTAGGCATTATAGTTGACGCATGCGCAGTACACATATTTTGCATACATTTTTTCAACTAATAAAAATAGTAAATTAAACAAAAAACGAGTAATTTCGAAAGAGAACAAACGTGTTTTATATAAGAACAATCGAAAATGAATATTTACGAGTCATTAAGGATGAAAAAATATAAAAAATTGCATTAGGGGGGCTAACTTGTAGGTATATTTTTAAATATTTTTTTTTAATAAATAAATGCAGAACAAACAATTATTAACAGTGAACAATCAAGAACAAATTATGAACAAACGAATTAATAGAAAATAAGTATAAAATAGGAAAAAATAATTTTTTTGAGGGGCTAACTTCATTCACCTAGTCACGAGTCCTCTCCCGCGGCCAAAAATAGAACTCTGTTAATTATTTTGATCAGCCATGTTGTTTGTTGTTGTTACTGTCAAATGCTGTTACAGTGTTCGATTGTTGTCAAGATTTTTATTTATTTCCCTGATATGAAGTGTTCTATTTATTTAGAAAACTCGCGAGAAATGATACTGCAAGTAAGGGCGTTTTGTGAAGCAGAACAGCAAAATCAAGTACTTTTGATACCATTAGACAATGTACGCAAGAGAGTTGCTGCCATTACAGGTACCGTAAAATGGGGCGATTAGGGACAAATTCCAACTTTATGAGCAATTTTAAGGTAGTTGTTGATGTATATAATGCTATATCAGGATCAAAATGATTGAGTCTTGGGGGCATCTTTGTTGTCTAATTTAAAATTATGCAACTAGCATTCCAGTTTAAGCAAAAAATGCAAAAATAGGTGTAATCCCTATTTACCCGAAAATTGCGGTTAATTGGGACGAAATGAGAAATTTGCTAGGGTTGGCACTACTTTTATTTTTATATATAGTTTTAATTTATTTATTTATTTAGTTGCACCAACAAAGTGATCATCAATAAAAAAAAATGAAAAACTGACAAAAGTACATGGCAGACATCACCTCAATTATAGGTGCAACCGACAGTGCTGATATTTCTATCTGGGTTAAGAGATTAGGTGTGTCGGTTATTCCATGGATTAATCAGATGAATACCCCCACTCTGAACAAATATTAAATATTTTATTGTGTATTACTTAGACATTTTTGTCCACCTTGAGATTTCATTGATCTTGTTACATGTCTCTGCAAAATCGACTTACTTATATTAAATTGCTTATCTATTTCAACTAAAGACTTATTCCCAATTTCGCTTCGAATAAACCAGATTTTTACCAACAAATTTAAAAAATATTGTTATAACTACATAGACAACCCTACAAACCTGTACCTATTTATACTTAGGTCGTTTCCATTTCACGTATTCTCATCCCAATTGACCCCTTTTTCGTTGTTATTTGTACCTAAGACGTCCCCAATATCCCCAAAAACAACAGATTTTTACATGTATTTTTATTTAATCAAATACATTAAAACCAATAACAACTGAGACTTACCTTTAATATATATGCTGGTTCAAACACTAAATAACGTTTATAAATCATAGTCGTCTTCTATTATTATCAAATAAATAAAAGAGAGCAAAGTTTCTAGCACTAAAATAATTACCACCACAGGAAGTTAATTTGAAACGCGATTTTTTATAAGTTAGCAGCTATTATCATGCATATTCAGAGTTGTTTTGTGAACTTTCAACATTCTACTATTAAACTACAAAAAATGGAAGATTTTGCAACGAATATAAAACTTATATTGAGCGTCGAAAGATTTTCCCGGTTTTTTCCCGATTCGCCTCTCAATCCCTAATCGCCCCATTTTACCGGTACATATTTAGTGTTGCTAGCTTATTTTTTTTTTTTGGTCAGGAGGAAATCGCCGGACTCCCGCCCTCCCCTGGGGATGAAGGGCGGGGCATGTCGGAGTCGAACTGACTAAAACCTCCTGTCGCTCAACAACCCGCGTCCGAACCTCGCATGAGACAGAACCCATGAAAAGGCAAAGGGGGGAAAGTGAAGCGTTTAGTGCGGAGCACATCTCTCCCATCACCCTCCCCCTCGGGACGCCGGACTGGCGGTCGTCGGCGCCACGACCACCAGCCCTCTCGGTCGGCAGGCTATCCGGAGCCCGCCTAGATGGTGCCGGTTAGAATGGGTTATCCTACGGAATACCCCGCTGGGTCAGAACCAGCGTGGGTCGAGGATAGCCGGCCTTCCATCACCCGGATGCTCTTGCGTAAAACGCGTGCAGAGCAGCTTGCACGTCGTCTTCTTAGGCCCCCTTCGCCGGTCCCCAGACCGACATGTGAAGGGGACCCGAAACCCTTAGAGGGCCAGGGCTTGGGCGAGATCCGCCTCCCTGGCCCCCGTCCGACGGCGGCGGGCTTGCGCGTCTCTCACGCGCCCCGCCGCCTCCTTCTGCGAGATTGTGCACTCGCAGAAGTCGAGCATCGCCTTCCACGACTCGTCGTCGCCGAGCATCGATGCCACAACACTCGGCAACAACAAGTCGTTTCCTATTTTTGCGACGAGGACACGGCGCCACCCCTCCCATGCGGGGCAGGCGACGAGCGTATGCTCTGCCGTGTCCAAGTCGCAACCACAATGGTGGCACTCTGCCGTCGGCTCGGCTCCGATCCAGTGCAGGAACTCACCGAAACAACCATGCCCAGTGAGCACCTGCCTGAGCCGGAAGGTGAGGCGTCCTCTGTCACGATTCACCCAATCCACAAGGACCGGGCGAATCGCCTCGACGGTCCTACGACCAGCTGAAGGATCAGCCAGCCGTCTGGACCATGACTCCAGCAGTGTTGCTAGCTAATGTGTTTTGCCATTCGATTTTAGATTTTATTTTGTAAGAAAATTTAGAATTTTGATTTTTGAAATTTAGATATCTTGCTATTACAATCAGCACTTTGTATACTATTTTACTACAGAAATGATGACATTAGGGTTTTATTTATTTAAAATTTATCATTTGTTTCTTAAGTTTTATCAATACTCTAGGACACTAGACTTTTTATTGAGCAAAGGAACACAAACGAGCAGACGACATACACAACATACAAACTGCATATTCAGCTAACTACCACTGATAAAAACTAAGTTAGTTTACTAAATAAAGACTAATATGGTTTAAAAAAAATTCCAGGTCTGTCTGAGAAAACCGTATCAACAATAATACAAGCAGGAAAGACTGCTGCAAGTACTTCAAAAAAGATTGTCACGCCAGGGAAGAGTCGTCCACGTTCAAATAAGATAAAATAATTATAGATCATTTTGATATTTGTGCTATTCGCCATAAAATTCACCAATTTTATGCTGTAAAAAAGGAACTGCCGACATTAAACAAATTACTTGCAGTGTTGAAACAAGACATTCGAATCGAACCACTGAAAAAGGACCTGTCATATTCGTAAATGAGACTTATATTCACAGCACATACCATTCTAGAAGTTGTTGGCAAAGTGAGGAAGAGTCAGGACTTTTCACTTCAGATTCTGTTGGGAGTAGATGGATAATCGCACATGCTGGTACAGAAAATGGTTTTATTAGTAATGCTTTACTTATTTTTAAATCTCAAAGTCTTCTGATTACCATGATGACATGAATTCAACTAATTTCCTCAAGTGGATGAATGAAAAATTAATTCCAAATTTGCCAGCAAGGTCTCATGTGGTTATGGATAATGCTCCATACCACTGTACCCAAATAAATAAAGCTCCAACCATTTCAATTTTAAAAGACGAAATGAGTAATTGGTTGCGAGAAAGGGGTATTTATTTTGAAGAGAGCTGGACGAAACCCGTATTATATAAACATAAAACAAAATAAAGGACCACCGGCTACTTATACTGTAAATGAACTTTTAAAAAGTCACAATCACAGAGTTTTAAAACTTCCATCGTATCATTGCGATCTAAACCCAATTGAAAAGAAATGGAGCCTTGTTAAAAGACGTGTGGCAGAGAAAAATTTGGAACAAAACCCAAAAAACATTGTGTAAGATACAGAAGATGTGTTTGCAAGTGTAACACCAGATTGGGCTATTCAATATAAGCATGTGGAGCATCTAGAAGATGAATATTTAAAAAACGTGATAGATGAAGAAATGGACCGATTTATAATATTTGCAGCAAGTGATAGCGAAACAGAATCTGATAATGATAGTGATATGAATGTAGATGATCCGAATAGTCCTTGCAGTATGGAATAACTCCAATAGATGACTATAATTATACAATTATTTTTATTCTATATAAACTCTGTGTATGAGTCCAATGTCAGATTTGTTGTTACATAAATTTTATTGTTAATACTTTTCTAATTTCAATTAAAAGCTTAACGGTAGTCGTGACTGGAAGACTCATCTTTCGATGTGGTTTTTAAAAACTTTTAAAAACTCGATCATGTTTTCAGAGATATTATATTGAATTCGTAGAAATTTTTTAAATTATTAATATTAAATGTGCAATAACGGTGGTTTATTAACTGTTTAGAATCTGTGAAATTGCACAAATGCGAAATGAAGCCGCTGGACATAACTACTCAGTTTCTTCCAAAAAGCCCACTGAAAATGTTTCTTACTGAAACCACCATTTTACTAATATTTTGTTTCGCCATATCTCGCTTCATAAATTTCATCTCAATTGATTTATCTCTAATGAACTTCATCTCATTTCGCTTCACATCATTTTTCATATTTCATTTCATATAATAATTTAGATCTGAAGAAAATAAAAGACTTGGCTTAAAAGTCTTATCATTTCATAAAACATCACTAAGGTTTTTTTTTTTCATTTGGCATCGCGCTGTTTGCGCATATGCCACTGACAAAAATCAAAAACACTAACAAAAACAACGTATGACATTGATAGAACGATTATGTCAGAGGTTTAAGTTTTTTCAGGCAACGGCTCCACTTTTCTCAATGCCACTGAGTAAAATATTTAAAAAAAAACATAGCTATCGCAGATATTTAACAAATCTTAAAAATATGGAGGGTAGAGGTAAAAAGACCCATCTATGTGTCTGAAAGTGTTCGTTAAAATCTGCTAAATTAGGGTGGCGCTACAGCAGCAACCGGTTTTTTAAAAAAGGCGCTGAAAGTTATTAGAATAAGATAGAGAAATAAAAGAACTGTAAGCACTACAAAATCACAATTTAAAAAAAATTTTAAACTGATAAGCAATGCATCTGAGATGAAATGCAATCGATGTATAGGTGAATGAAGTTAGCCCCTCAAAAAAAATTTTTTTTCCTATTTTATACTTATTTTCTATTAATTCGTTTGTTCATCATTTGTTCATGATTGTTCACTGTTAATAATTGTTTGTTCTGCATTTATTTATTTAAAAAAAATATTTAAAAATATACCTACAAGTTAGCCCCTCTAATGCAATTTTTATTATTTTTTCATCCTTAATGACTCGTAAATATTAATTTTCGATTGTTCTTATATAAAACACGTTTGTTCTCTTTCAAAATTACTCGTTTTTTGTTTAATTTACTATTGTTATTAGTTGAATAAATGTATGCAAAATATGTGTACTGCGCATGCGTCAACTATAATGCCTAAACTTTCAACGCGGTTTTAATCGTGAAAAAAAAACCAAATATAAATCCTGAAGGAGCAATTAATTGGTATACAGTTTAATTAAAAAAATTAAAAAATAAATAAATGAAATAATGTGCATTGGCGTTAAAGTAGACCAAATACATTTTTTCCATCCTCCTACTTATCGTTATGAAGGTATAAAAAAGATAGGGAGTTCACATAGGTAATATAAACAAATAAGTAAATATGTTCATTATTTATCTTTCAAGAGATAATATAGGTATACATTATAATAACTTTTTTACACAGTCGAAATTATATTCCTAACATTAGTAAAATAACATTTTAATACGATAGGTAAGAGGATGGAAAAATGTATTTGGTCTAACTTAACGCCAATGCACATTATTTCATTTATTTATTTTTTAATTTTTTTAATTAAACTGTATACCAATTAATTGCTCCTTCAGGATTTATATTTGTTTTTTTTTCACGATTAAAACCGCGTAGAAAGTTTAGGCATTATAGTTGACGCATGCGTAGTACACATATTTTGCATACATTTATTCAACTAATAAAAATAGTAAATTAAACAAAAAACGAGTAATTTCGAAAGAGAACAAACGTGTTTTATATAAGAACAATCGAAAATGAATATTTACGAGTCATTAAGGATGAAAAAATATTAAAAATTGCATTAGAGGGGCTAACTTGTAGGTATATTTTTAAATATTTATTTTAAATAAATAAATGCAGAACAAACAATTATTAACAATGAACAATCATGAACAAATGATGAACAAACGAATCAATAGAAAATAAGTATAAAATAGGAAAAAAAAATTTTTTTGAGGGGCTAACTTCATTCACCTTCGATGTATCCACGTTTTACGGCAGCAACAATTTTAGGTTATATTGACAAAATTAGTTTGGACTACGTAAACATGTGAGGTCTTGTTTATTACACTGTCACTAATTACTCTTAAATATAGGTATTAAATTTCCTAACTCAGCATACTTCAATCAGTTATCAACTGCTCAATTCATATCATACCTTGTGCCTATATATGCTAGTGCCATTCTGGAGGATTTTTGAACTGTTATTTAGTGATGAAAGTGGGACGTTTTTCAAGCTTCTCCCTTATGAGACGGTTTTCCTTACCTCTACCGACCATAATAGAGAGTTATATAATATGCAAAGGATGTAGAGAGTCTACTCAAACATTTTATACCTACTTTAAATGTTGTTTGAGTTGCATTCTGCCATAATTCTGGTATAGTTGTCCAAAATCAATACCTAAGTAAACAATTGCATACCTATCATTTAAGAAGATTTGAAATACTTATTACTTCGTCGAATCATATATTTTTCTTTGACAGTTCGAAGTAACAATCAACCTGTACTTCCTCCTGATAGCGTTTGGTTTTTACTGCGCGATACACACTTTAAATACGGGGTTTTTGTTGTTGTGATAATATGGTAAATAAGATTTGCGTAACACGTACGCGTAAATAAAAGCCATCATTTTTACTGGTAATGAGTAAACAGAGAGAATACATATCGACGCTTGAAAGGCAAACGTGACTAAGCGACAAAGCATGAACTTTACCGTAGTCTAATTTACAAGTTGAAATACCTGAAAACAAAATTTATTTTAACGAATGTAGCTGTTGTAGAATCTAGCTAGTAGCTGTAGGATTGAAATTATTTTAATAGACCTAGAAATGTATATTTTTTGCGCATTGAATATGGTTATTGCCTATAATTAATGTACAAAGCAGTTATTGTCGCTTAGTCATGTTTGCCTTTCAAGCGTCGATATGTTTAATGCATCAAGAGAGTTTACCATGACATGGGGTAAATTGGGATCCTGGGGTAAATTGGGACAAACCTGCGGAAGATTCTCAAAGTACCTGTAGCACGGAATCTACCTAATTTTGTATATGTTAATATTTATCAATGTATAGAAGAAAAACCAAGTTAACTATGGAAGTACTAAATATGAGTTAAGTTGGTCCCAAAAATTCGTCAAATTAAATTGAAAATAGTGGTTGAAAAGTGCGTTTTAAAACAGATTAAAGAACTTTTAAAAAAAGTAATATTATCGTTGTTTTTTCAATAAGATCACAGTTTATTTAAGTTTTTAATACACCTGGAAATACCACAACAAACGGTAAGTTGCAATATTCTTATTTTAAATACAATATTTCGACAAAATAAAAAATGAATATTTTTTCCTTTCTTTTGGGGAAAATTGGGACGTATGTGGGGTAATTTGGAACGAGACTGGAAAAATTAGGGACGAGAAAACACAAAATTGGAACGCCAAAAGACAAAATAGGGATGGCTTGTTAGGGTTGTCACTGATATCTTATAATAGATTTTTTAGCTTATACTATCACTCAATTGCGTGATGTAAAGAAGGTTAATGTGTTTATCAGTTAGTTTATGTAAGTACTATAGGTAAAAGAAAAGTATATATATAATTACATTTTTTCGCGACATTTACCTTGTAATATCTGCCCGGTCGTGTGTCCTTTATAGCATAAAATAAAATTAAAAATTAAAAAGAACTCAAACGAATCAAAAATTTTGTTATTTCAGAATCTATTCACGCGTCGAATCATGATTTTTTTAACATTCACAACGCACAGACAAATAAAAACAGGCCTCAGATTTTAAATGTATGATTTTAAATGTTCCAATTATGAGTGAGTGAATTAATTGAGTTTAGTTATTTAGCTTAGAAAGAATTTCTTTTATTTTTGTTATTATAGGCAGTAATCAGATAAATCTGCTTTTTTATCTTATTCACCTGATATCTTACTCTTGCTCAAAGATTATTTTGAAAATGTTGATTAAATAAAATTGTATTATTGCATTTCCAGTCCTTTTGTTTTCTATTTTTTATTCTATTTTATGATTTTGTTTCAGAGTTGTGATTTTTAAGAAAATTAAATAATCATTTTCTAAAATATAACATGCACATACTTTTTTTGATCATTGTATTGTTGATTATCATTCACGTCACATCGCTTCGGAATAGAAACCAGCTTAATTTACACTATGTTGTGTATTGTGCTTAATTTATTGATTGTATTCATCATTTCGGTCCATATAAATAATTGAATGGCACCTACCTACCTACCTATATATCGCAGTACCGCGAACTGACAACCCTTACAAATATCCCAATTTAACCCTTACCCGTGTCAATTTACCCCGAATGCGGGGTAAATTGGGATGGCCATTATTTTTCCGATTATTTCTTTAAATTGAATAATTAAAATAATGTAACGGTTTTTATCACCTAGGTACGTTCAAGACTCAACTTATTTCTTTGGTTGAGCAGTGACTATTTGATTGGAACTATTTTAAAATTCAATCTGAAGTTCGATTTTGTCCCTATTTACCCCATTTTACGGTATTGAATTTTTTCTAAATTATTACAAACGTTTTATTTCTAGTATTCTTTCATAAACAAACACAAATATGAATTAATGCCAATTCTAATGAATAGTAGTAAAAAAATAAAAAATAAGCTTTTGCAAATAAAATTATTTTAGAATGAAAATAATTAAGTAGGTACTTAATTAGTGAACAATAAAAAAGAACAAAAATGTGTGTAAGTGGCGGTACCAATTCACAGATGGAGACACTGTCTCTCGTTAATGGCGCACAGTAGGTAGGTACATGGCTGATGTCAAGACTAACATCATGGGAATATCGTTTTCCCCCGTAGGTATATACAATTCGCACGTACGTAAACTATCTAAATACAGAAAGTCCAGTTATGACAAGATTTATTTGAGTGTTTACATTGAAGAAATGAACTTTTTCAGTTGTTTAAAATCAATACCATAAACGTTGCCTTGTAACTTCCTTGAATCTACTCAACCAAATTCAAGGAAATTAATAATTTTAGTTGAAAAATGCTCCACAAATCTTATTCTTAGGTCACTTCGATCATCAATAGTACTATTTACTAGTAGTTTTATAGTACTAGTTACTATTGTTGATCGAAGTTAGGTCACCATCAAATTCAAGTCAATCCAAGTCAATATAGTTATTAAAAAATTAGGTATGTAAGAATACTGATTTCGAGTATTCTTACTTTTCTTCTTGGAATAAAAAAATACCAAGGCATCTAGGTAAAATAAATAAATAAACGATTTTAGATTTAGGCCTAATTACCTACCGTGTATACTTTGATTGTATACACGTCCGAGTATATTATGTTGGTATTAAGCAGTAAACGATACTAGCTTTATGGTGTTGCATTTTCTGTATCAAATAGGTATTATTGCTCACAAAAAATATTCTTTTGTGAATGCAATACAGGTGTTTATAAATATATGTAGATAGGTTATTTTAAATTTATAACAAAATTTGAAACTGAAATGAAAGTAAAAACAAAAAAATTAAATTGTTTAATTTACAGGTTTACACGTTTCAGATATACCTAATTAAGTAATTATTATTTAAGTAGCAGTATTTCACAAAATGCATCATTTTTTAAAGTTTTCATTTCAAAAATTTGGAGTTGGACTTAATGTATAGGTACAGTAAGTTTGTATATGCATAAAAAACGATAAACTATTTACTAAATAATTTCCAAATACCTATACAAACAATAGCAGTGTGTCTAGTCATAAACCAATCATTGGGAGCCAATACCTGACGAAAAGCTTCATCAGAAGATTTTTTTTTATAAATTTAAGGAATAGATAAGGTTATGAGGAAGGTACTTACTTATAATCAATAGGTACATAAAATTTATGAATAAAGCGCGTTGTATTCAAATTTTAAACCCGAGCGCAGGTAAAGAGATAGTAAGTAGGTAACGGAGTGGAGGGGCGTAGTCCGCGTAGTTCTCGAAGACCGGTCCATGCCCGATGCTTCAAACGCTGTGCTGTTTGTGCGGGTGGTGTGGCGGGTGCGCGTGGGCAGGGAGATTCCGCGGTGCGGGCGGGGCGAGAATCAGTTGCGCGGCGAGCGCTATATTGTAAGAACGTTAGGTGGTACCGCGCCAGCTCGTCGCGTGCTAGTGTTGTGTCACAGCGGTGGGCCAGGTCGGTTTCGAGATTTCTTCGTTCCGACGTAAATAATGGCTCTCAACTCGGACGGTGAACAGAAATCGAACCTGGTCCTCCGCGTGGACCAGGATTCAGACTCTGTATTACAATCGTTGTTCGACACAGTGCTCAAGCCGGACTCAAAGCGACCGCTACAGGTGCCTCTTCGTATGCGACAGCTTCCCAAGTCATTCTTTAACCCGCCGTCGACCGGTTCCAAGTCGCCATCAGTGTCTCACTCGCGAGAAAACTCGGCTGATTCGGCATTCGGATCATCGTCTGCAACTGGCACCTCTACAGTTTCCCATTCACGGGCACATTCGTCACCAGCAAGCTTGCAACAAACTTACACCGCAGGCCAACAGAGTCAACAACCACCGTTGCATCATCAACACACGAAACAAAGATCTTATGATGTTGGTACACATATTCCAGACGATCTTGGACCCTTACCAGCAGGCTGGGAGCAAGCTCGTACTCCAGAAGGACAAATATATTATTTGAAGTAAGTACTGCATGAAATCGTAATAACCAATGTAATAAAATCTATTCATCGAAATATGCGGATTCCTAATTATGGTAAATTGTTAAATTAATGTTACTTTAATTATTATGAATGTGATTTTTTTAGCCATCGACAAGTTTCTGGTAAATTGTTAAATTAATGTTACTTTAATTATTATGAATGTGATTTTTTTAGCCATCGACAAGTTTCCTGTAAGTGGTAAAATATAATAATAGTTTGTACGGTGTACGAATATTTTGATAATATTAAATGTCTTATAAATTTTATAAGAATACGGGGAATTTAAGATTTATGTATTTATGTACCTCGCTATGATCCCAACATATTTTCCGCCAGCTTTCCCACTCCAAAAGTGAGTATAAAATTACAATATATAATAAGATTTGTAATTAAGTTACTTGGTACTTATTTATGTAGAACAAGTGAGATAGATTTTAACCTATACTTCTACTAGTCTTTAAAAATAAATTTTAAGTTAAAATTTAAAATAATTTAATAACTTTTTAAAAGTAACATTTTACATAACTTAAATACTAATATGTAAAGTAAAGCTTAAACTTATAAATAAGACATAATGGATGATTTAAAAAGATTCATGTGTAGATCTAAACATTGTCGTCATTCATTATCTTATCAGGATAAATGTACCTGCCGTCAGTTGGTACAGATAAGAATTATTGTGATAAGGTGAAAATGGTTCAAAAGAACAAGTGATCGTGCTTTGTACATGAGTGCGTTTATTATGATGTTCATACAATTATGAATCAATTTATTAGTGTCCAGAAATAATACAGTAAAAAACAGAGTATAATGATGTGGACATCGAATATACTTTGGTCATAATACATGCCTGGATACATACAACATTTACATAAAAATACCAATACATATAGAAAAACAATATTTCCACTTGAATTTGGAACATTTGGTCTAGTTTTATGTTGAAAATTACTTAAGGGTATTGTTATAATCTCATTTTAGCGTCAACAATAAAATTGAGGGTAATTATAACGAGAACTGTTATTGTGACAGCACTATACAAAGTAGGTTTGGAACTAAACGCATTTTTATCCTGTCCACTTGGTTGGTATTGATCAAATTTTCGTGTACTATCGATAGCCCGAATGGTAGGTACAATGAAGCGTCCTTTGTGACAGCAAAAGTCTAATCTTTCATATAGTCTTCGTGACTATTCGTTATCTGTAATATAGAATCTGAAGAACTTATATTCTGTGAATATAGCACTTAGAATCAGATGTAGCTACTAGTTACTTATAAACAGGAAATGACGAAAAATAAAAAAATCGCAATTATTATCTATTTTTATATTCGGCAAATTTTTAACAAGCAGAATGACCGAGCTTGTATGGTGTTAGATCTCCGATCCAATAAATTATTACATACCTTTAGTGAATTTGACAGGGAGTTAGCTTAATAGCCAACAGGACAACTATTTAAAATTTCGATTCTTAAGAAGAGAAAGTCGGTTCTATCTCTAAATATTAGCTAGCTCATGAAACTGACTAGCATGGCTAAAGTCCTAACTTCTTGTTAGAGCAATAAACTGGCCAGCATCTATCTGATTTATATCATAATTCGTTCGGTTACAGTCACTTTTAGAAGATCTCCCTCAATCATAAAAAAAAGAAGATCTAATATACTCCAAATGCTGCTTCAGTGTAAATATTATTAAACCTCTGAAAATCCACAAAGGGTAATGACGCATTTTCTGATGGAAAAAGTGCGTGTTTGAGTCGATAACTGGTTTTAAATATTAAACTAGTGTCTTAAAGCTAACATGGAATACAAGAAATACCTACTGTTAAATTAATTTTTAAAGTCAACAGACTTTTATCCTAAATGTTTTATGTAAAAAACAAAACAATTGCCAAAAATGCGTTAATTTTAATCAAAATAAAGAGTTAAAACGTCAAGTATCCACGTCCTGTACCTAAAATAATAGTGAAATACATTATACTATTTTTGACGCGAATGGTGAATAAAGTATATAGTTGAAATTGCTTCATTGAACAGACGTCGGTGTTAATGCACAAAGCCAGACAAGTGAATTTGAAATAATTGTTATCGATAATCGGTAATGGCTGAGCTGTAGTCTGGCGCCTTAGCCATTATATTCTTGTAATGTTTTTGCTGGTCTTGATGAATACCCAAATCGACGTCTTGGTAATTGAATTTTATCAGGGAGAAAATTGTCGTGCACAATCAAATAATTATCAAAAATATATTTTTTCCCTACCTAACTCTCCATGGGTTAGTTGAAACTCTTCGTTGTAATCGACAATTTTGACGAGGACGGTGACCGATGCTTGAAGAGCCTAAAATTACGGAGAGCAGGGTGATCTGATTTAGACTACAATAGCTAAGCGAAATATTACAAAAAAGGAATTTGTTCTGCCGACCACACCTAATAGAATAAAGGTATGAAGAAATTGAATTAACACATCATCATGAGTAGTGTATTGCGGTATCTTATCATGATTACTATAATTCAGTCTCATTTTCATCAAACTTATTCTTACGTGTAAAGGTTTTCCTATAAAATTTAAATTATGACTGAATGTAAAAATTTGTATCTTGGATGAGTAATCTCATCTCGTTTTTGAGGCGCGAGAGGTAAAGAGTAATATTCCTTAACATGCCTAAACATATTGCTACACTGCCATGCTTTACTGCCAAAATGACAGAAATTTTAACAAGTGAGTTTTGAAGTAAATTACTTACATGGAGCGTGCGTTAGAGCTTTCAAAATCTTGATTCAGCTGAATACGATCTAATAAAAACAAATCACCCGTGAAATATTCAATAATAGTTTATAGGATTTCTCTCATGTAATGTTAACTGATAAGCAGTGAAACGTCAAATTGTAAATCATCATAAAATCCAAGAGTGTATCTAATATATTAAATTTTAGCACCAGATCTAACTTTCGTTGATCAAATTCCTAACGATTATTTGTCTAGACTGCCAACGCGGAAGGCAATAGGCATGTCTGTTCATCTGCAAAAGATGCTCATCGTTCGCGTAAGCTCGTTTAAAATATTGGTATTTCGAATATCAAAGCTATTAATTTAGACGTGCGGTGAGTTAGTTGGCTTCATTCGGCACCGGCGACCAGTTCCAGCAGCATGCCGCGATGGACCATTGCGAGCAGAGCGTTTCTTCCGTGTCGGTAAATAGACTTGCACGTTGTTTCTTAATTGCGGTTTGGGACTGATGCTTTACAAGCTCCATAACGTCAGTCGGCGATCGTCTCGACTGTTTTGCTTTAATTATTATTGGAATGGTGGGTTATTCTCTGTGGTTTTGTTCGCCTAGACTTGGCGATGTTCCGAAATGGGTAGCGATGCAAATTGCCTTGGCGGGCGCCCAATGTGGCGCTATCAGCCCCATACGAATTGGTTAACATCGCATTAAGCGTTCAATTTTTCCTTACCAGGTAAACAGAAATTAGTGCAATCTAATTATTTACTTATATATTAATGCAAATGAAAATATTTTGCAAAACCACATAGCGATAAGTAAAATTAAACCTGTTTTGAAATATTTTCATTCTATTTTATTGAAAGTATCGACGAGAGAGCAAAAACGTAGGTACTTTTACCGAAAATAATTTCTAGGTTTTCCTGAAAACAAAAAACTGTAGGTGATTATGTCCAATAAGTTTTATTCAAAAGAAATAGGTAGTAAAATAATGAGTTAACGCTATAACGAACGCAATGGGACGGTTTTTAATTCCTTTTAACGATCCTCCTTTGCATTTAAAATATTCAAAACATATAACTTGAATACAAAACAGCCTCGTACGAAAAAGTCATATTTTAAGTTCGTTCACCGTTTGTTTCGTGTATCTAAGCCCTTCCCAGTACAGCACAGTAAATTAAAGAGTCTATAACACAATGTTTCTATTTAATGAATGATGATTAAATACGACATTACATAAAAAGACATAACTCGACCCTCAACTAGATTTTAAATGAAATATATTTTTCAAAGCAAGTGTTGTGTAATAGCGGTTAAATATTTCTAAGTTTAAACTAAACAAGGGAACGGTTAACATTAAAATTTCAATTAAAGTAGTTTAATATTTTTAATTTTAAAAAAATTTAGCGTCTGTTAATAAAAGTCAATTGTTACCGTTTAAGCGATAATTGAATAATTTAATTAAGAGCGTGTTCATGTTATATGCGTATGGAGAAAGGAGCTGAGCAACCTCTCAGACGACTTTGGCAAGGCCGTTGTCGATGTCGGTGTAACGTAATCACCAACCGACTGTGTCGCGATCACTGCCCGAGAACGATGACTTTATAACTTTAGAAACATAATTATTATAATACGGATTTTCAATCGATTTAATTGTGGAAAAAAATATCCAATTATCGGAGAAACTTTTCCAAGTCTTCTATGAGTACCTGAACACCTTTTTGCGGACTAAAATGGAATTAAAAAAAAAAAGTTAAATCTGCAGTCCCATAAACTTATATATTAACCAACAAAATATGTGTGTACTTATTTAAACTTATACGTTTTAAGTAATTATTTTCAAATTCAAGCAAAATAACAATTTCGACTACAAACATTAAATAAAAATATAAATAGACATTACTCAACGCACCAAGTTAAGGTTATTGCCTCAAGACAGGTAATTAGTTAAAGTCGCACAATCGTTTCTAAGAAGGACATGGTGGAGTAGTCACATGCACAACAAGTGGACTTATCAGAGTAGTGTATTGAATGCGATAACATTAAAACACAGCTCACTATCGCCTTCCGAGAACTCGTTCGTTGTTCGTCGCAGCCAACGCGACAGGTAGCTGAGACGTAACGGAACTCTCAGAATACATTTTACATTTAAAACGATAATATTCCGTTAATACTTTCTCCTTTTGCTATTGTGATATTATTTTTTTTGTCGTCGTTTTGATGACGTGTCCGTAAACAAATGACAACAAAAACATAAGTAATCGAACGTTTAGGATTTGTTTTCGATATTTGATAAGATATTTTTTTCATGGCTGCGTAATCTCGCTGTCGTTCAGATTGTATTATTAGTTCATGTTATTATTGTAACATTGTAATGTGTGGCGTAAACCATGTGGCGCTGCAGTAGCGACCAGGCACCTACTCAGCTTCCACGCTCTGATTACTGGATGTTGGCTCTAGACAACGTCTCTATCCGTACCGATCAGAAACTTCTCAGTCGCACTCTGGCAACATTTCATTTTCGATTTATGGAAACCTTTGAATTAAAATTATTCAATTAAATAACTAAAACTTTACTAATAATAATAATAATACCAGAAAGAATACTTAAAATTAACGTAATACAAAACATTTCTTATGAATCGGTTTAATTCGTAAAGAGTTCCAACAATTTCAAGAAACTATTACAAAAATGATTTTTTTTTGTACAGAATTTAAAAAAAAAAAAAATTATGTTAACATAAAAGTATTATCGCTATGGAAATTGTAAACGAAAATAACATAGTGAGGGAAAAAAGATGCATTCACATTCAAACTTATACCTTTTACTGGTGTATCTAATTAATGCCTACATAATTCTCGGCACTTAATAAAATACTCGAGGCACTCTTAGAAATTCTTTAGACTTAAAACAAATGCATTTAATTTTTGTGTTTAGTTTACAAGTGTGTACCGAATGTAAATGTAAGTATATTTGCGGCGGTTCCTTCAAGGGCATATCTTTGTTCGTTCGTTGCGCTGCATTATCAAGACTTGTGGACACAGTTGGCTCTCATCGGCTTGTGTCATCGGTATTAATGTGGTTCCAATAATACTCGCTATGGTCAATAAAGGTGCCTGCGATAAACAGGTACAAAATATTCACTCAGACCACACTGGTAGTCCACGGGCTCAATGTAGATAATTATGACTTTGACGTCTGTAATTTTATGTCATTTTGGTATATTATGTTTATCATGACGTGATGCGCAGGATATGGATGACCCTGACTGCCAGTAGAAATAATTGGAATCAAAGAATTTGGTCTTTAATTTATATGTATGTTTTAAAAACATGGTAACACAAAATTAAATGCTATAGAACGCAGAAAAAACTTACTAACATTAATTTACAATTGACAACAACCATTGTAATCAAGTAATGTGTCTAGTGTTGGAAGATCTATCAAATAATGAAAAGAGTATAGGTATCATAAATATTATGAAAAATATTCAACTGGTGCGTATATGAATGAATTACGTAGAGTTGCCTGGCGCCCATATTGTGTTGAGAAGATCGACGTACTTAATTGTAGGATCAAAAGGGGTCAAGTGTGTATATTGAGGAGCGCCTTAGGGCCAACGTCATCCTTAAAATGGAATTCGTGTAATATAAAATTTAAATCTACATTTTATATAGCCAAAAACAAAGCATTTAGACACCATACTCGGTTTGTTAACAGACTTTTTTTTACTGTTTAATACTTATTGAAGAGTATTAATGATAATAGAACTAACATATTATATTTTTTTCAAGAACGACTAAGCAGCTTAGTACCGTTTTCTTCAGTTTGTCAATCGATTTCCTTTCATTTAATATTTTGGTAACTATGAAGGTAGGTGTTCTAATTGAGGTGTTAATGGCTATGGGCGAATTTCAGTCATTGACCGAACACTTGTGTGAATAAAGCTACTATATTTTTTTGTCGTAGAAGGGCAGCAAAATTTGCAGCCCATCTGATGTTGAATGGCTTCCTTGACTGAACCTATAGGAATCATAGCGAATTTCGCCACCCATCTTGGGACATGAGGTTGAAGCCTAACTGTATGATATATTTAATGATTGTCCCACTCTTCCAAATGGATTACATGTTGGATGTTTTGCTGCCAGAATGGGCAGGATGGTGGATTTTAGGTGCTGCAGGTTCAGAGCTCGCCATGTCCCCTAGTAATATTATAACACAACAACTAGCGGACCCGACAAAAGTTGTCCTGTATACACGACATAAATCCTAAAATTTCAAGTTTTTTTTTGTAGTGGACCGAATTGCGCATCTAACCATTTTCGAGTCCATACGAACAAACACAAAAAAATTAAACAAAATCGGTGCAGCCGCTTAGGAGCCGTTTAGGAATTATATAGTTTACTAACATACACAGTACACACAACACGAATTGTTAATATGTATATATTGAGATATTAAATGGCCTCATAATTTCTATAAAGTTTTTTACGATATCCATAATTTGATAACTTTCCAGGGTGAAAAAAAATTTAACTTAAGTTTCTTTCACATTTTAACTTTTTTGTGTAGAAGATATTGCATAACCTTTTTGACTTGTCGGGTATTTTTTTCCAGCCGTAGATAGATAGATATTTAAAGTTACGTGGCAAAAAATTAATTGATTTCGAGGTGGCTAAGCGTAAGCAGTGGCCAAGAAACCTCAATGGCTCTATCGACTCCATCTCCAGCTTGAATCATAAACAAAGAAAACTAGAAGCAATCTATATATTAATACGTGAAGCAAAAACTTTGTATCCCTTTTTACGAAAATTGCGAGGACGGAGCAGTATGAAATTTTCCACACTTATAGAGAATATAAAGAAGAAGTACACAATGCTAATATTTTTTTTAAATAATGCATAAAAGATACATTAAATCAATAAAGAAAACATTATACACACTACATACCATACTATTTATTGTCAAGCTTTTGTTCTTGACGTCTGTGGTCAAATTCAGAATAGATTAAATATTGTTTGTTTTTATTAATATTTTTTTTATAGTGTAGCCTTGGCGAAATTTGTGATTATAGAAGTATAAAATACAATCATAATAGTGTACAAACTTACAATTCCAATTAATTATAGTCGAATTTCGACTACTGCGGGACTTCTAGTTATGTTTTAATTTGAAACCTCATATTTAGTATTTTCAATAAATTATCAAATAAATCGAACAGAGCCGCTTAGGCATCGTTGAGCCCTCGAGCAAGCCTACTGACCTGGTGAAGCTGGTTAGGTTTCTAGGTGTCCAGCAATCCGTCCATCCTAAGAAAAAGAGAAGATATTCCACCATTGTTCGGTAAACAACGGTCTGAACGTTATAGCAATTGTTGTTGTTATGTTTAAAATAAAAGATTTCTTGAAATTGTAGTACTTTGATCAAGCAAGTGTCATTACTCGATAGATCGATGCGAGGATCGGAACGTTGTTGTTCGGAACTTGTAAACTCAAGATTTTTTTTAAATTGTCATTGGCGAGATTCAGTTTTTATAGTTACTATTTCAAACCATCTGTTTGTGGTTAGTTTTATAAACTGAATCAAAGAATGTGTCGTTGGAACTTAATAAATTAATATCTCCTTTATTAATTTTTTGATAATATTTTCCGAAGATTCGAATAGGGTTTCAATTTACAGCTTTTTGTGGTCAAAACACTGAATAATTCATATTCTTAGTTACATTTGAATATGATTCCAACCTTAAAGTGAAAAGATATGCCAAAAAATGCCAACAAATAGATATGCCAACAAAATAAGATATGCCAACAAAATAGTACCTAATGCGCCGCCATCTTGTGAAGTTTTTATTTTTGACAATTTAATGAAAAGATAAGACAGAGTATATTTTTAATGGAACATGCCAGAATTAAAGAGCATGTAAAAAGTATTAAAACGACTCTACTACGAATGCCTCTCCAATTACAGTAAATATACGAAAAGAAATTGGAAAATAATATTATCGTACAGATACCTAATAAAGCAATATTTTTTAATGTTTGGATTGACCTAAACTTACTTTTTAGTAATAGGTTTTATTATTTAAAAGGCAAACCTGATGACGTACAAAGCGCATATCAATCTCACTTTTTTGTGATGTATGCAATTTACGCTACTCAAAATTGGATGTATCGCAAACTTAAAGGTTTTACCATCGCTTTATGTTCCGGTTACACGAAAAATTAGAAATGTAATCAATAAGTATCTTGTCAGTTCAGTAAAATTTTGCCCATGACCGTAAATTATGGAGATTCATAAAAGAGTCCTACACTAAGCATTATATCAAGAAATAGAGAAACCAGCATGTGTAGGCCCAACCACCCTGTCTATTTATGCCGCGAAGCAGTAACCCGTTTCAGTTTGGGGCAGCCGTTGAACTATAAAGCTGAGATTTAGAGCTCATGTCTCAAGGTGGCATTTACGTACGTTGATATCTATGGGCTGCGATAACCGCTAGAGCTCGTCCGCTAAACCTAATCAATAAAAAAAAAGATTCAAATCGTTATGGCTAGGGAATATTGTAAGCTCAACACTATATATTCATGTTACATTCGCCAGGCATCGCTTGTGCTCGAAATTCGACTAGATATGCAGTAAGGCATTTCATTTCAAAATTCCCCGCTTTGGCACAATATACGTGTGTGTATATTTATAAATGAATATTAACAGTATTATAATAATAATAATAATAATCCTCTGTTCAAAATGTCTGTTTAGTTTATTTGATTAAAGCCATTGCCTTCGTATTGTTAACAGATTCCCGTGCTCTTATTACTCATACGACGTCTCGGCGAGGTACGGCCAGTATTCTGCTTGTTTGTTAGTCGTTTGCTACCATGTGCCTTTATTGAATACTGATAAGTTTACTCATAACGTCGCGCAGGTTATTGTATTCTTACAAGTACCAACCGACTGCTTTGCATGTTGGAAATTTGTAAATTGTGACTTCAAAAAGCCGGCTTGGATTTTACTTGCTATTGTTTTATGTCAAGTTGGATTTAAGTTATACGTTTTTTTTTTCCGTCAATACAATTGGTAGCTATTGTTTTCGTTTTCATTTAAATATATCTAATCAGTTTTGACATAAAACTTATAGAGGCATTAATATTTCCATGATTCGGAAGAAATTATTGGACGTCTTTAGGTAGGTGTTGGTTCGTCGTAGTTAATGAAGTTGGAAAGTTTTGTTGTGAGCTAAGTGAGCGTCGTCAACGGCGGCGCCTCGTGCCCCGTCGTGTTTACGTCTAATTTTGGCGCGAGCGCCGCGACGGCCGCCCCCGCTCCTCCCGCGCGTTGCCCATTGAACACGACGGTACGCGTGTGGTTATTTCGGCATGCCGAAGGCGTCACGTCGACGCCACGGAATATCCTCAATTTTGACTAAACTGTAAGACACTAGCTTCATCAGACAAAGATATTTCCTCTGCCGAAGATAATAATATGCAATAGTCAAAAATTGGCAAACATATTTGTGTAATTTCTTTGTTTAAGATTTAGATTTTACTTGTTACTAGCGACCCGCCCTCGCTTCGCTTCGGAAACTGTAATTTATTATTGATTTCTCCACGATTTAATGAATGTTATCATACATATAAACCTTCCTCTTCAATCACTCTATCTATTAAAAAAAACCGCATCAAAATCCGTTGTGTAGTTTTAAAGATTTAAGCATACATAGGGATATAGGGACAGAGAAAGCGACTTTGTTTTATACTATGTAGTGATAAGACATGAGTCGGTGTCATCGCAATTTGTTATTTTTTTCCGCGAAGTGTGTACATATTATGTTGTGTTTTGAAAGGATAGCTATTATTCATATACCTACAATAGAAACTTCGACATTATGTGGCAATATGGGCAGTAGCATTTCCATTGTGCCCTTTGAGCATCGAGAACGGATTTTCATTAGACGGGCATGAACTCGTCATTCCATCCACGGGAGTTAAATTATATCTGTTAGTTTTGCAAAATGTTTAGAAGAACATTAAATTCATAGAATTTTTCGCAAGGCATCGTCTGTTAAGCTACTGTAAATGCGATTACATACTTACACACGTATTTGCTACTTTCGCACTCAATTAACAAATGAGCAAAATTTTACACCGAAATTTTACACGTATCGAACTGTTTAAATCCTAAATAAATAAAAATAAGAAAGTAGTTTCACTCCATACATTAATTAATGATATTTTAGGAACCTGTCAAACTCGTTGATCAAAATTTCACAAAATTTTATTACTGTTACATATGGCAGAAGACTTGCAGGCAATACCGTCTTTACCATAAGGGCACACGGGGCCCTTGCCCAGGGCCCCCATTCTCAAGGGGCCCCGAAAGGCCGACAATTTCTCTCACACCCTTATTCTCAAAACATTTTTGTCGGGCACATTACACTTTTTTCACAAATCGGTAATCAGAAGGTATTTACAAGGCATATACTATGCCTATAATAGAAGATTTTGCTCAACAGACATCCCGAAAGAAACCGTTATCGAAATCGTAACCAAAAAACCAGCAGCATTCTAATATCACTATCACCTATAATAAATGGTCATACTCAGTAAAAAAATGTTATTATAATTCGCTTTTTTACTTTCCAAAAGGGCCTCAAATTCTTGTGTGCCCAAGGGCCCCATCCTAGTCTAAGACGTCCCAGCTTGCAGGTAATTTATTTTTCGCTTGCATCGCAAAGATATTCCGACCTTGTTTTGTTGATATATCGAATAGTTTTATTGTCACAATGCTTTTCATGATTCATGATTTCAGAGAACACGATTAGTAGGCGATGATAGTATTAGATGTTGGATTAAAAATAATCGTTTAAACTATAAATATCTTAGTTGTCATTAACAACATTAACGGAACCATTTTGTGTATAATAATATACTCCTAATATTATTCAAAGTCGCCGCGGCCTAAAGGATAAGATGCCCTATGTGCTTGTATTGAGCGATGCGCATACGTTGATGTTCAAATGCCGTAGGCAGGTATCCATTTTTCTAATGAAATACATATTTAATGTACGCTTACGAATTATTTTCACGTAAACAAAATTCAACCAGAAAAATAAAAATAAAGTACATATTGTTAGGCCGGACCAGTGGGAGCCATTTCTCTCGCGAATTCCTGTCTATAAGGGCTAATACTGTCGTCGTGTTATATAATTAAAATCTCCCATAATAAGGCGGCGTTTACATTGTGATGTCTACGGCTTTCGGTTACAAATGAACACCAGTGTGCTTAGTGCCAGTTTTTAACGTTCTCGATAGCGTAAAAGTTAACTCAAATTTGTACGCAGTTGGAACGTTTGCTGCAAGAGGCACAGAGCACACAGATAAGCCAATAGGTTGTTCACTCGTTTTGTATCTTCTTATATTCAAAATAAAAATCATACATTTAAAATTTTAAACATATTAGGTATTACCAAACTATAAAAGCAGTGAAGAAGCATCTTCAAGAAAAAAACTTGGTATCTTTATATAAATAGACAATGACAGATCGGTTGAGTACTTTTCCTCCCTCTGTTTGTTAACCGATTCTCATTTCTTGTATTTTTGTTTATTTACTAGTATTTAGTGTTATATAACAAAACAAAAGAGAAAATATACTATAAAAATGAATCTAAGCCTTGAGGAAACAGGTATTACGGTCGAATTTCGATAATTCAGCGAACATTAGCTGTTTATTCAAATGTCTCGTGGAAAAACCAAAATATTGTGAATATTCAGTAATTTGTCGTTACTCTAATCAACGTAGATATAATAAACGTCCACTGTACTCTATATGCATGGTTACGTGAATCGATTTACACCTCGGTCGGAGTTGAGTTAACGAGCCCATGTCTGGCCATGTCGTCTGATGTTACCGCAGTTAGCCTTGGAGGCTGTGGTACGCTCCGACTTCTCGGAATCGTCTCAGAGCTCCGACCCGCCCCCCTTGCCTCTCCTCGTAATCGCCCACCCTGACGAGAACCGCTCGAAGAAAGCTTAAGGTTGTACTCATTTCGTTCGGTTTTGCATCGATGCATTTATCGATACAAATGATTTTCTATCTTACTTTTTTTATAGTTTTTCTCATAATTAATTTACCATAGAATCAAAACGGTTTTCTAGATGCCGTATGTGTATTTAATTTTAATCTCTTTAAAAAGGTTTAGATTTAGTTATAAAATCGATTCTTAATATTCGAATTTAATTCGGCGTTCAAATAGTTCTTGAAAGTTGTTCTAGAATAGAAATAATCGATTTTTTTTATCAATATTTAACCATAAATACTAACAGTCATTGAAATTATTCCATCGATACAAAACGCTTCGTCTCTGACCTAGTCTTATGGCGTTCGGTGATCTTTTAAGTTCTTTTATTTCTTTTCTGTACACCTGAGTTGTTAGTTACAAAGGGATTGATTTTTTCGTCTTGGATACGCCCCGGTCTTTGAGCTCATCGCCGCTTCTCTCGGTTTATAACTACTCCAATCATTCACTAATCTTTCAAGTTTCGAATCTACCTGTATCCAAAAATATAATCATGAATTTCCCTGTTTTTAATCGAAGTATATGTATAATTATATATAGTTTAATACGAAATACAAATGCCAAAATATGTTTTCATTAGTTAAACTTTTTTGTTGCCTAGATGGGTGAATGAGCTCACAGCCCACCTGGTCTTAAATGGTTACTGGAGCCCATAGACATCTACGACGTAAATGCGCCACCCACCTTGAGATATAAGTTCTAAGGTCTCAAGTATAGTTACAACGGCCACCCTTGAAACCGAAACGTATTACTGCTTCACGGCAGAAAATAGGCAAGATGGCGGTACCTACCCGCGCGGACTCACAAGAAGTCCTACCACCAGTAAGTAATTGAAAATTTGGAAGATATTCTTTGTGACGAATGCAAAAATTATTAAAGTTCGTGATTTGAAGGGTGGGTAAAGTATATGTACACATTCAACCTTGAATCATCTAACAATCGCAATGGGGACGAATGTTATGTAAATCGATTGTTAGTGACATTTTGCATCTCGGAGCCGTACCGCGTACGGATTGGTTCCCTTCTCGCCTTTAACATTTCGAAAGTTGTGCTTTGTTACGAGCGCGCAGCATAGCGATGTCCTAGATTTTAGCTTACTTGTTTTAGCTTAACAACAGCGAATTCGTTGCGATAAATTAACAGATACCTACTCGTAGACACAACGAATTTTACTTGAATTAAGCAATGCAATATTTTATTTTTAGTTACTCTGTTTTGTTTTTATGACATTACAAATATATTTATTTATTTTATTTATTAAACTTCATGTAAAATCTACATTGGCGGACCTAATGCCTAATGCATTCTCTACCAGTCGACCAAAAGGTAGTGCAGAGTAAATAGTGGTAGGTGCAATGAAATTTATATTATATAATAATTAAATTTTTTAATTTATTGAGGACTAGCTGTCCCGGCAGACATCTTAGTGCCTTAATCGATAAATAAACTTTTGTATAAAATAAACTTAAGATAAACAAAAGGAATCCGTCTGACGGGGAACAAATCAAAGGTAAAACAAAATTGTTATTTTTTTTTAATTCCGAGCATTTTCATATTTATTTACCTTTTAAACCTTCTCTGGACTTCCGAAAATAATTCAAGACCAAAATTAGCTAAATCGTTCTAGCCGTTCTCGAGTTTTAACGGGACTAGCGAACAGCAATTCATTTTTATATATATAGATAGATAGATTGTAATTAATATAATAATTACGATCCCCAATAAATTTAGCGACTTCTAAGATTTCCTTTTGTTGTGGTTTCGATTATGCATGACTAGAAACGAGGAAGATCTCTCTACCTGTTCGTTATTATCCTGTTGACGGTGTGTGCAGGGCGGCAGGTTCAAGGACCGCTAAGTCATTTAGTGGCCAGGTACGAGCCACTGGCCCGAGCTCGCTCGCCGATACACCCGCCCCGTTCGATTCTTTGGTTGCGTGTAAGAAAATTAAGTTTCGTTCTATTTTCGAACTATTCAATGACCTCGATAAAAAAAATTCATCCGACCGAAATTATTGTTTTTATCATGTACTAGCTGACCCAGCAGACTTCGTACTGCCTCAATCGATAAATAAAAGACTTGTATGAAATAAACTTAAAACAAACAAAAGGAATCCGTGCGACGGGAGACACATCAAAGGAAAAACAAAATTGTTTTTTTTATTTAATTCCGAGTATTTTCATATTTATTTACCTTTTAAACCTTCTCTGGACTTCCACAAATAATTCAAGACCAAAATTAGCCAAATCAGTCCAGCCGTTCTCGAGATTTAGCGAGACTAACGAACAAAAATTCATTTTTACATATAGAGATAAAGATTTTAATTATTAGGAAACAAAGTTTATCTATACTAATATATAAATCTACAGTGGTTTTTACGGGTGTTCCGTTATAACTACTGAACCATGCTTCCTATTGACTTGAAACTTGGTATCCATGTAGAAAATACATGTACTTAATGGATAGGCTAATATTTATATGATTGTTGGATTCCTAGACCAGTTGCAGGGGCGTTAATGATGAGAATCTTTGTGGGGATGAGAAATAATAATGTTAATTTTAAATGCCCAGCGAAGCGGATGGGCACAGCTAGTTATAGTTAAAAATGACAGGACGAACAGAAAAATTTATTATACTTTAATATAAAATATAATATAATCTGTAAATACGTATTATACTATCACCAAATATGGACAAAAGCCAACATAAGTGCAATTAGATCTCGGTTAAGGTAACGTACTACTAATTAGTATTAGCAATGTGTTGGTAATATTAAAGTAGCTTCATATTTTATTAGTTCTCTCGCGATCGAACGAGACCCATTATGATCATTAGAATTAAGTCCGCGACTACGCGAACATGAACTGTCGCTAACTTTAAATATAGCTCTTATTAAATACCACTAGATAATGAGCAAGCTTTGCTCGGATTTTTTTTATTTTTGATAAATTGTGTTTTTTTAGAAATTATATTTAAATACGAATTACATATTGATAAGATGATGAAATATGCATAATATTTTACTTTTCGATCTTACCGACAGAATAATAAAAAAATATGAACTGGTTATTTAAAGAAAAAATCAAAATTATCGATAAAGTTGATTATTGAAAACACGAATAAAACAACATTTTCTGAAAATAAATCGTAGCTAGATATTATTATAAATTTTATGAAAATCGTTGGAGCCGTTTCCGAGATTCAGGTTATATATATACAAGAATTGCTCGTTTAAAGATATAAGATTTACAAATTGCTCCACAAGGAAATAAAAATCCAGTGTAATATAAATTACGTATAGTTTGAGTGACACGAAAGGTAACCCAGTTTAGTGCGGTCAACTGTTCGGTGTCTGTCTACTTCCAGTTCCGGGCAGACAGTAGCGAGCTGTTTCATTTATTATAACTTCCTGTGCATCCAAATTGAATGAGCCCTGTTCGCGACCTGGCTGCCGTACGCCATATGAATGGGCTATGTTGCGCGCACTGCACAATGAATTAGGTATTTCGTGCCAATCGGCTTCCGCTGGCGCCGGACATGTGCTCCATGTCTTTTTAGCTGATTAACGTCTAATTATAGGGCAAAGCTCTCGAACACATGACTTCTGGTGACTCAGTTCGCCGTTTACCTCGTAGTGCCGTGCTAAGGTACAGTTCTAATCCAAGTGTTCGATTGTATCGATTTGAATATCGTCGTTGTCAAACCAAAATCTGCTATACATGCACTTTTGGAGATTTTTACTTTTTGACCTTTTCGTATAGTTCACAGCCCTATCTACCGTATAAAAAAACTGTTACCTGTCTATAGATTTAACATTTATGTATAGCTTTCATTTGATATAGTTCTTAAAAAATCACCTTCATACAAAATTTTATACGAAAATGTTTTTATTCGTTAATTCAAAATAGGGTTTTTGCACATAGGTAGCAGATTTTTGTTTGACAACGACGACATGTTTTTGTCAAAGCTTATTTGACATTATCGATAGCATAAATTCGATAGTAGACCTAAAACGTTAAACCTTAACGTTAAATCACGTTAAATCATGTGAATTATTTAAAGTTGTACCCGGATACAGCGAAATCAGTGACTTAAACGATTCAATCCGAACAGACAATGTCGTCCTTTATCTACACGACTCGAGTATGAGACGACTTCCTGTTAGAACAACTATTTATTACAATATCAGGTTTTTTTTTTTTAAATACACATTTATTTCAACGTGATACTTGACCAGTTTTTTTTTGTTTGGAGTGTCCTGCAATTATCATATTATTATATAATGGATTGTAAATTTTGATGTCCGTTCCAACCTGATACGTGGAAGTGTTTAATGTTTAAATAGCAGCTCGAACATGTGAAGTTTTTTAGAGAAAACGCACAAAAAGTAGTCAGTCGTATTGTTACTTTCTAAAGATAGAAGAAAAAACATATTGTGGTTAACCTCTGGCAGCGAGTTGCAGCCCACTCCGCGGCAAGGCCGACTGGTCGCGGTGGTCGCACCCGCGCTCAACTTTACTACGTAGATACGCTCTGGCCACAAATAAATGCTTATTTATTTGTCGTCTATGCACTTCTAGTAAAGCCACTATTGCCTTATTTATTTCAAATGTCAGAAGCCTTATTGTAAGGTAATCAAAATAATCAAGCCATTTTTATAATAATAATAATAATAATAAATATTATTAACTATTAATTATATAATTAACTATATCTTATATATATATAAAAATGAATTGCTGTTCGTTAGTCTCGCTAAAACTCGAGAACGACTGAACCGATTTGGCTAATTTTGGTCTTGAATTATTTGTGGAAGTCCAGAGAAGGCTTAAAAGGTAGATAAATATGAAAATATCGGAATTAAATAAAAATAACAATTTTGTTTTCCCATTGATGTGTCCCCCGTCGAACGGATTTCTTTTGTTTGTTTTAAGTTTATTTTATACAAATGTTTAGGTCTTTTATTTATTGATTGAGGCACTACGAAGTCTGCCGGGTCAGCTAGTCATTATTATTAGAATTATAAAGAGGAAAGATTTGTTTGTTTGTATTGAATAGGCTCCAAAACTACTGAACCGATTTGAAAAATTCTTTCACTGTTTGCAGGCTACACTATTCCCCAGTGACATAGGTTATAATCTTTTTTTTTTAAATTAGGGATCCTTACTAAAACTACTATAATGTAACCCAAGGTGTAAAAAAATTACCTAAAATATTCTTTACATCGCTTGCCCTGCGAAAACTATTGATGATAGAATAGAGATCATTTTGATCATTATAATCAATAATTTTTGTACGGTTTCGACTTGGCTTCTTATCATCACGTTAAACAAACTGCTAGATTTGAGTCGTCTATTATCAAAGGTGGCAATCTGTGCATTTGGACAAAAAAATGTTATTGATATGTCAATACAGATTGGTTTGAATATAATCGTCTCCTTCAAAGAATACGGTTCAAAACCTGCATTAAATAAAGGTTAATAGTTAACCTGTTATTTATCTAAGATGTCGTTCCGAAGAGTTTTGTGACTGCCAATGGAATACAAAGTCAATAATTCGTTTTTCTGATTTACCAATAATTGTCCAAAAGTCAGATTGCCGGCTTTGATAATAGTCGACTCATTTAAACATACTATTGGTTCGTTCTGTGTGAAATGAAATGTTCAGAAATATTTTTCAGACATATAATAATATGTAGTTCGCGCAACATTCAAATGTAGACTAATGAAAGACAAATGTAGTCGTTCGTGAAAATAAAAATTGTAAAGTATTCCAACCCGCGAACATAATATAATAATAATAATACCTAATAAAGCTTTCTTTATTCCATATAAAAATAATTAACACTGAATTACAAACGTTAATGGATTAAAAAGTTAGTTTACTGTATTTATTTATTAGTGATTATTATTTACATTATTTCTGTACGGGCCCCCCTCGGGTAAAAAGCCTCCTCTAAGGTATACCACTTCTTCTTATCCTTGGCGGTGTTCATTCAATCTTTACCAGCCACTTACAATTGCGAACATAATGACTATAAAAAACGCGAGATTAAATCGTACAAGTAGTTTTAATTGTTATATGTCTACGTCTTGTGAGAACTGAAGAAAACACTAAAAAGGCGAATGAATGTGGATTGGCGAATGAGGACAGGAATTAGTGGGAGGGTTAGGTTAGAAAATTAATTGAATGATATTACTCAGTAAGTAAGTGGTAGTCGAGGTAGTTGAAGTTACATTCTGATTCCGACTGTGATGTCTATGGGAGATAAACACTTACGACCAGCTGGATTGTGAAGTTCTCACGGCATGTCCAGGAATTTCCTGAAATATAAAAAAAATATTATTGATTATCAATCCATTCTTCTGAGTCAAATATACATATTAGTAAGCGACCCGTTCGATTTAACTAATATGGTAAGACAGCGGAATAAAATTAGATATATTATTCTATTCATTAAATGTTATGAAATGAACGATTGCACCTTAGTTATTTTGATCACTACCATTACAAAAATACCACATAGTAAACTAAAACTAAACTACTTATAACCCAGAGGTTACTTAATTAAATAATACTGTATAATAAATAACACTAGAATAAAAATAACGATTGCTCAAAATAATTCAAAAGTTCATTTCACACTAGATGCTTCATAGGTTTTCATAAAGACAATGTATGTTGTGTTATTATTAAGGTAGAAAAAACATTAATTAATATAGGTACTTCGGAAACATTGCAGTTTTAGTGAAAGTTTTAGTTAGAGTTTCAGTTAAAATAAATTTCATAACTTTCATGAGCTGGTTCATACAAAAGAGTTTTGTTATTGGATTTTTACGAAATTACGAGATAATAATGAATACAGTTCTGGACCCTTCACAATTCATGAACAATATTGACAGCGTGGCTTATGTGGGTAAGTACAAGCGCTGGCTGAAACAGTAGATCCCATAATAAAATCATCGGCCGGAAGTCGATGCGTCACGAGTACATTTTCGTTCACCTTTGTTTGTGTGAGTGCAGAGTGTAGAAGCATTTAAATAGTATTTAGATTAGTGAGTGACTGTCAAACACTTGAAAACATAAAATTCGGAGAGCAAAAGCTTTTTATCGACCACGATCCTTAAGTTTGCCTAATGAGATCTTAGATTTTTAATGATGTAGTAACATCACGTTTTTCTACAACTTGTATAGTGTTACTGATTATTATTGGTGTGTGCGTATATTTACGTATGCGAGCGCCGACTCGTCCGAGATTCAAATTTAGAATGCCGTCTCCGCCATGTTGTTGTCGGTGAAAAACCTACGGTTCGTCTGTGGAATCGAGAAACTGTCACAAAGATATTGACGCTAATCCTTTTACGATTGCTCATAACCTATAAATTATGCGGAAGCTTAAAATTAATAAAGAGAACTTAATCTCTAATTTACGTTTGCAACTCTAATGACAAAATTTGGAATTATAATTGGTATTATGTACAATAAAATTGTAGTTTACTTTCGATAATAGTAAAAGTCTTGGAAACATCACATAATTTTGGTAGTATTAGTTAAATCAGAACGTAAACGTATTTATATGAATGAATGAATGAGTCACGCGCAGAATTGGTTTTTAGTTCAAATAGCCGACAATTTGTTGTACATACTTACAGATTTATACACATTGAGTTCATGAGTTAACATACAAATTACATATTTTTTTTTGGAAATTATTAATATGAAATGGGCATCAAATGTTCAAATATTTTCATTTATTGGCCCAGAATAAAAGCGTCTATCATCAAAATACACTGAACATTCGAAAATTTTACGATAAAATAAGTACATAACTCTTCTCTGAAACTTCTCTTGAAAGGGTTGACTGCCTGCTTGGTATTATGTACCTAAGTATTTAAGTTCTGCTGCTATTTATGAACGTAAATGAACCTTGAAACCTGAGGTCACAGTATCATAATCTTACGTAGTCGCAGAAGTAGGCAGGATTGTCGTACGTTCCTGTCTGGACTCACTAAATGACAACTCTCCCAGTATTGGAGCCTAGTAATCCAGCAATTGCTTTAGTTGCTTGACCTACATTGTGTCTCTACTGCCTTCGAATATAGGTAATATAATAAATACTATGTTAGAATAACACTACTAGGGAATGTATATACGTCCATTTACAAATATTTTAGTTTATCGTTTCCGCGCAGAAGCGCCGATTTGCGTTAATTCTATAATTATTACATGTACAAAAAATATAGCAAAAATAAAATAGGGATAAGTACAGTTGATCTTGGGCAAATTTAAAATAAGCTGCTATAAGCATACCGTAAAATTATTTATAACATTTGTTTTAAAAATTCGAATAATTTGCTAGTTACATAAACATATTCAAAAGGGTATAATATACTGTAACCGCATAGCATCATATTATGTGTTTTTTTACGTGAGCATTTTAGTTACCTACTAATATTATTTAGTTTGCAATTTGTAGGTAGGTACCACCACCCTGCCTATTTCTGCGGTGAAGCAGTAATGCGTTTCGGCTTGAAGGGCGGGGCGGCCGTTGTAACTATACTGAGACTTTAGAACTTATATCTCAAGGTGGGGGCGCATTTACGTCGTAGATGTCTATGGGCTCCAGTAACCACTTAACACCAGGTGGGCTGTGAGCTCGTCCACCTATTTAAGCAATCAAAAATATAAAAGTTGTGTAAGTCTTCAATGAGTCGATTAATTGGCGTATTCCAATCCAATATAAGCAAACTAGTCAGCGGACAACAGTATAACCAACCGAGTTTTATAACTGTTTCAAGAGGAAATTGAGCGGATTTATTTTAAGCCATTTAAGGGTACTAGCCTTTTGTTTCATCTGCTCATAAATACTAACTCTCCGAGTGTAAGATCGAGAAAATCGGACAGCAGACGAGGATGTGCGTCCGACATGACGCGTATCCGGTCCCTGGCGGCGCCATCTTGACAGTCGTACAGTATTCGCTGAACTTGATTTAACCGGCTAATCTCGCGTTCACGATGCACTCATTGCAATTTAACTGTCTTTTTTCCTTCTTTTTTCCTGCTTAGCATAGCCTTGAGAGGCTACTTCAGCTTCGCCTTGACGTTGTAGGTGAGTTCACGGGGCTCAAGCCGGGGTGTTGCTAACACTGGCCCTAGCAAGAGCAGTACTTCGCAGAATTTACCACGGGATCGGAAATGCGTCCCACTGAGAAGATCCGGCGAGAAACTCAGTGGGCAAATTTGTGATAAATTGCCTTGTATCGCGTGGCTTCATGTCGCTTGTTACGAGTTTTCAGCTACAAAAATAATAGAAAAAACATTCTTGTCTCGCTCGATGGCCCAGCGAGCTCACTATCCATCTAGTATTTGTCAGTCACTGTTGTCCATAGATATCTTTGCGTGAATGTCGCCGCCCACTTAGAGAACAAAATCTCCCATGTATTTTATATTATTATTTACAACTATCGGTATTTACCTTCCAGAAGATTTTAATCTCAGCATAACTCATTAGTTTCATTATTCGACAGGAGTAATTTAAGCTTATCAGTCGTTTTACTTACTCGGTTTTAGAACATTATAAAAATCTTGAGAAATATATCCATATTTACTATATTTTAATTGATTGTAATAAAAAACTGTACAATTAAAATATCGATTATTTTTACGTAAACACTTGTGGTAGCGCGCATTATAAGCACGGGTAGGTATTATCGTCATTTAGCAGTAATGCGTTGCAATTCGAAGGGCGAGGAAACCGTTATACAATATTCTTCGGTAAGGACTTAACACCAAGTGGGCTGTGAGCTTATTCATCCAAATATGCAAAATCAAAAAAAACTGGGTGTCGGCAACTGAATGAGATCTTATGAGCGGTAAGTCAGCAATCATAATGATTCAAATGTTTTTGTTACGTACGCAGGGACGATGCCAACTTTACTTTCCGTTTAATTGAAACACGAGGCATTTCACTGAATTCGTCGTATTGATACTCGTGACTGTGTTTACGAACACTTCGTTTCATCAGGTTTTACGTTCTCGTTAATATTCGTTTTCTCTTGAACGCGAATGGTTCCTATTAATACGTACTTGTCCACTTATTAGGAAAATTACAAGTTTTTTCGTTTACCTATTTTAAATACATAATAATACTATTTTTAGTTGAGTGTAACTGGTGTTCGCTCATTCAACTACAGCATAGAATAGCAACTAAAACGCCAGGTATTGTGCAAGGGAGGTAGTAGGCCTTCGCATCGAGAAATGGCGTCTTATTTCTTAATGTTTCTTACCATCTGGCGATTGTGCATTGCGATTGGATATTTATATTCTAATTTCGCTAGGCTTACGCGCTTATGTCATGTCGTGTGCCAGCTCTCGTTACTCGTTACGTTATTAAAACAAATTGTCCGGCTTCGCTACGGTACACGTGGCTCGGGTATTGCTCCACATTGTAGATAATAATCGAAAAAGCATAACACGATAATTCTTCGTTTCGTAGGCAATAGATTTTTTATAAATACATCGATCTGAAACTTTGGACGTAACAAACAATATGTTGAAGTTAACATGACCAATATAATATAGAGAACAAGGATAATATATGTAATAATATTTAAGGCGTTGATGAACGTTGCCAATTTTGATGTTTGATTTCTAAGAATAAGCATTACATGTTACGCGCGTGCTGTGTGGAGAAATAATGTGATTGTGTACAAATAATCGTAATGCGTAAATCTGACTCGTATAAGGTATAGAGCGGTCGGTGTTATGCAACTTGAGCCATCAACGCGCTGAGCAGGCAATGCACTGTAATTACACACGTCCCCGGTCCCTCCGCACCCCGCCGTGCTCTTTCCGTTCCGTGAGGTACATCACGAATACAATTCACAGAATCTATCGTCATTTAGAATATTAATAAAATAAATAAAAAAAAACATGGTATGCCATTTATATGTTGATTCATTTGGAATTCATTAACGTAATATAATGGGACATCAAAATTTCCGGATTGAAAACGCTTAAACCAAGTTTGTGCTACCCTAACGGACACTGCACCAGGTCCATAAACATCGCAAATTTTTTTCGCGGCTTGTGTTGCAATTTTCCCTTTTTTGTAGTAAAATTTTAAAATGTATCGAATTTCTTCATTAGATTCACTCATCTTGACAGTACGAAAAATTATCTTCTTTAAAATTTAAACTTTTAATGATACTAAAACCAGCCAGATACATATAGTATAGCCAAAGAGATTTTATTTCAAGTTCATACTATAATGCGAAAAGACTTTATCCCCAACCTATTATTATTAATTGTTGTAAGTTATACATCTGTATTCGAACGACCATAATATTTTTTTAAACATAACACATATAAGCGAGTACGGTTCATTTTATCCACCTGCATTTGAAATTCTCTAAAGATTTCTCCGTACACAATAACAAATGGTTAATAAAATATCAATGCAGGTGTGCCGCGTTCAGGTGGCCGTGGGTCGATATCATCTGCAGCGTTTGATAACGACCACAGACAAGGCCAAGTTCATTAGCAAACCATGAAGATCGATTCGTTTTAGTAGTACTAACTGCTTTTACTATGCACCTTCTCTTATCGCAATACGTCTCGTCGAGTTCCAAAGTTCACCCTGTGATAAACAAGCGACACACGAGTAACTAATGTAAACTTAGTAAATATTACTGACCGTCGGAAATAGCTGCATCCCTCCGCGCCTACTTTCAATGTAAAGAAAGTAAAAGAGTCATTCATCACGGCACGGCGTGGCAAGTTGAGTGGGTCGTACAAGGCGCGTGTCCGGTTTGTCTACAAATTGGTCACATCGACCGCTAAGTGGGAAGATTTAGCTCGCACGCCGCTCATGTCGCTAACCGGCTTCGAAATTCAATGTGGCTTTAAATTCTGCTTATAAGTGATTAGAAGGAATATTCATGGTGGCTTATTAATAGACGTGCCATCAATACTTTAACAGCAATAATGTACGTGACCAAATTATATTTGTTAGTTAATTTATCAACACATAATTGTGCAGTCAAAATAGAAACGGTATTTAACATGACCATAATTAGTACGGAATAAATAAATATAAAAAAGACTATTGTCAACTGACAGTATTTGTCGTATGTTTAGTGCATTATCGTATGCGAACAGTACAGCTGGTGACTCCGAATACGATAATATCACTAAAAAACCTTTAAAAAATCATTCTTTATTGCACGCAATGTAATGTGCATTTACAATTAAAAATCGAACGATGTGTTGAGTTTACTAGCTTAAGTAAGGCGGTTGCATTCTACCTTCGCGCTGCATTGCGCGTTTATTGTGCCATTTGCTTATTCATCGCCCAGGTCATGTATTACATAATGATGCCGCATATCGTGAACTACACAACGATAGAAATCTTTTCAAGCAGTTTCTTTTACTCCATGTATAACCGGTCAAAACATTTAATAATGAAGCAATAAATTCCATTTCTAGGTGTAAATTTATTATAAACTTAATACCTAAAGACAAAGAAATATGTACAATACACAATGTTCTAATATTTATATCCAAGGGAGGAGGTGCTATTATGGTGGTATAAAGTTTTTAAGATAAAAAGTTTTTCTTTAAGATATTAACTGAAAAATGTATATCCATAGAAACAAGCAACTTGATAGGGGTCTCACAGAATTATCTTTATGCAATGGGGCATTGAAGTTAAAAATGTGTAGAGTTTACGTCAATGCTTAATGCAGTGTAACTTCCTTATTCACATTAAGGTTACTTTAGAACCTGGTGATCTCTGATGATCGTATTTTTTGCGTACATGCCGGACAAAGCCACTGCAAGCTGTTATTTGTTTAGGTAATATAAAAAGTCCTGAAATTAGACCTTCTTCTTTCTTTTCTTCTTTGTGATGACTGACGTCCATCTACTACAAGCTATTGAACCTTATGAATGTAATGGTATGATGTATTTTCGAATATTTTTCATACCCGATCCCCCGGACCGAATGGTAAACAGTCGACGTCGCCCAAAACACGTCATTTCGGATCCTCCCGATCGACTAACGGTGCTTTTAGGTACCTCAATCACCGGTCATCGTTCTAGTCGAACCCGTAGCTTGCGACGAAGGGTTCGGCGAGTAAATTAACCCACAGACACAGCCCACTGAGTTTCTCGCCGGATCTTCTCAGTGGGTCGCGTTTCCGATCCGGTGATAGAGATTCTGCGAAGCACGGCTCTTGTTAGGGTTCGTGTTAGCAACAACGTCAGGTTTGAGCCCCGCGAGCTCACCTACTCGCCCGATTACGCTGATATGGTCTCTCAAGACCATCAGATTAGGTAGGAAAAAAAAAAACCATTTTCGAATATTCGTTGAGACAAATTTTTTCTATGTAAATCATATGTAACCTAAATATGCCTGAAATTGAAAATGAATTTTTGAAGCCTACAGCTTTAGGAAATTAAAGCATTTATCTTGGCACATTATTATTTTATAAAAAGTTTTTATGGCAGAAACATTAAACTCGTTCAAGAATAGCCACGACGAGGGGTAAACAAACTTCGAACCATGCAAATCAGCAAAGGTTCGCAATTTGCTTAATATTCGAGCTGCTGACTGGATAGGGAATCTAAAGTGCTTTGTGACTTTTGTGTTGGCTTGTTTTGGGCCCTAAGAAGATGACGTTTCAGTTTTTCGACATAATTGTTGCAAAAAAGCAAACGCTCACTCCGAACTCCTGGGGTTACGAGTTGGTATTGCTGCTCAAACGAACTTCAGATAACCGACGACCAACGATGCGTTCCTTGGGGCTAGATTAGTGGAGGGTTCCGCTTTGTGCTAATCACATCACCTTTCCAGCTCCTGTACCTATATGTTGATTTCTTTCTTATATCAGGGTTGAACGTGAATTGTTGAGAGATGTCAATTCAACTGCGACACAATCGTTTACCGCCCTTTAACCGGTAGGCGGAAGCCCAACGAATGCCCCCTGACTCAAACAAAGTGCATTTAATAAAATAATAATAATAAACAATCCCGGTAGGAACAATCCCTCGCAATATATTGAGACAGGGAGATTATTTATCACATAAAAAAAACTATTCACATCAATATTAAGCTACAGACAACAATGATTCGCGTTTTCATCTATTCCGATCCGACTAACCTCTGGGTATACAGAAGCATTACTTACCGCTGTTGCTTAGAGGAATTCATCTTCCCCTCTTAGAAAATTGAATTTTAATATCAACGCGCTCCCTCGGCCTGTTTTCAGCGGAACACATTTGATCCCAAAAACATACAATTGTAGACTCGATGAAAGCCATACCTAATGTTAATATTATAAGATTCGTTCTCTAGCTTAGATCTCTAGCTTAGCTTAGCTTAACCGAGGCTAACGAAGAAGTTGAATAAATGCAATTACTCATCTTTGCAGTCACATAACAAAAACGACGACATGGGACGATCCGCGGAAAACTCTCGCAGCGCAGAACGTGGCCAACACTGTCCAGCATCAAGCCGCCGAAGCCCTGCTCAATCAGAACGCACAACAAACCATTACCAACACAGCCACACCTGGTAAGAATATAGCGATCCTTGTAAACAAAATTTACCTTTTATTAACCTGAAACTGTTCTTATACTACTCAATTCTTTAAGCGACTTTTACTGGTGGTAGGACCTCTTATGAGTCTGCACGGGTAGGTACCACCACCCTGCCTATTTCTGCCGTGAAGCAGTAAAGCGTTTCGGTTTGAAGGGTGGGGCAGCCGTTGTAACTGTACTTGAGACCTTAGAACTTATATCTCAAGGTGGGTGGCGCATTTACATTGCAGATGTCTATGGGCTCTAGTAACCACTTAACAACAAGTGGGCTGTAAGCTCGTCCACCCATCTAAGCAATAAAAAAAGCAATTCTTTGTGACGTCATAGTAGGTTCCATTATAAACTTTTGACAGTGCCTTTTAGATAACGAAGATTTAAATAGAATAGAAATAGATATTTTGTTAAAAACCAATTCATTACGTACCTTGAACTTTTATTACGCTTCAGTCACAAATGGTTATTTTATGTACCCTATTGATAATGTGATATACATAATTAAGATCGAATTAACGAAATTAGGGCCACCGTGACGATTGCAATTCTTAATATTTTATAAACACGATTTTTTTATTTACAATAATCAGCATTAAAAATACATAATATATAAAATATCTTAATAAAAATTATAAAAATAGATCATCTGTGTTTACGTCAATTAAATGTTTTGGTTTTCGCTCTTCGTTCTATGACTTATGAAGTTTTAGGGTTTTCCAATGTATAATTTAATTACCAACTTTCCTTATTGTAGTTAATTCATTGAGGATACTGAATTAAAATAATATTGATCCGTTAATAAAGTGAGAAGTATGAAGAGTTATTTAAAGTCTGTGTGGGTGGGCCTTAGACCATTGGAATTGATTGACTAGAATTATTTCTTTGCGTTAAAAGTAATTAATTAAGAAACAGTAATTTGAACACTGTACAGTAACTACTTGTACGTGTTCATTTAATTTTTTGTTCTACGTATTTCATATTCATAATTTGATTGTTTGTTGTGTTGAAGTTATGACACATTTCTAAACTTCTGTTCCCGATTCATTTTTCACGTGATCTATTTGGCCACCGAGGCGAGTTTAAAATAATCGACGAACTAAAAAAGAAAACAAGTAAATAACCCGAATTCTAAAACTGATTTTATGACTGGAATTAACGCGTTGTTTCCGTCGGTCGATGCGAGACGAGCGATGAAAGGTGTTCGAAAAATACATCGTTATGACGGCGCCAGCAGCAGAGACTGGGCGGTTGGTGACGATTGCAGCGTTTCCCTGAGACATCTATCTACCTTCGGTTCTTTAAAATATAAAACTAGTTTCATTACTGGTTTTATAATACTTATTTTTGAAGTTATACTTCTTTAGGCGCGTTATGAAAAATTGATTAGAGTGAAATTTTACGATGCGCGCGCACCGTGACACAAAATTAACAGAATGAAGTTGCCCACTAAATCGCTCATTACAATACGACCGACGTAAGTGGCGAGTCTGAATATAGCCGAAGGTGAACTTTCAGAACCGTACCGAGAATTACCGAATTTATACGATGTCAAGAAAAGGGATGTCCAATATGCGTGTTTGAGGATGTTGTTTAATCGATTTTTTTTCAAATTAATTAAAATTTAAATAAAAAAAAAGAAATAAATTTAATAAAAATAAAGTATAACTTCTTACGCGCGTACAAAAGTACACGCACCCTTTTTTTATATTGGTTAGATAGGTGGACGAGCTCACAGCCCACCCGGTGTTAAGTGGTTACTGGAGCCCATAGACATTTACAACGTAAATGCGACACCCACCTTGAGATATAAATTCAAAGGTCTCAAGTATAGTTACAAGGGCTGCCCTACCCTTCAAACCGAAACGCATTACTGCTTCACGGCAGAAATAGGCAGGGCGGTGGTACCTACCTGTACGGACTCACAAGAGATCCTACCACCAGTAAGGTGCTGACCGAGTACGGTTGTTTCGGGAAGTACTTCCACCTGATCGGAGCTGAGTCCTCCTACCACCAGTAATTATGCAAATTATAATTTTGCGGGTTTGATTTTTATTACACGATGTTATTCCTTCACCGTGGAAGGCAATCGCGAACATTTGTTGAGTACGTATTTCTTTGAAAAAATTGGTACCCGCCTGGGATTCGAACACCGTTGCATCGCTCAACGCGGATGCACCGGACGTGTTATCCTTTAGGCCACGACGACTTCAAATGTGTGACAATAATGTTTTTAAGAACGCAAAAAAAAACTTTATTATTCTGGATTACAAAATTAATTAAATATGAAGGCAATAGCGCAAGAGGGTCACGTGCATGCGCACACATGATTTATTTTTCTCGTGATAGTGTAGCCAGTACGTGACCTAGTCACGTAATCACGACGTAGTGTAAATGTGCGACCACAGCGACACTACAGCCGCCACGGTGGCACCAACCGACGCGGACGATCTCGAACGTTTGTAGGTTTACAACGCAGGCCAAACAATAACAGTTGAAATCACTCCTAGAATACAAAGTCTGACAAACTAATTTGAATATGCAATTTCGAAAAGGGCACATGTCGCATATTTTGTCAAATACGTTTTTTTCATATTCATGTAGTTTTGAGGCTTACCTACACCCGTTTTATAATAATTCCAGTAATTTTAAATTGCTAATTAACACTAAAATATATCTCAAAAGTAAATATTTAAAGTTTTAGACTGCTTTAGAAAATAATCAATTTTTTTCATTTCCTGAACATTTTACATTTACAGAGATGTGCCCTTTTCGAAATTGGATATTCAATTACGTTATGCTCTCTACTTTAATGCTTTCCGTATTTTCTAACCAATTTTTTATATTTATTGCTCATCTGGGTGGGCGAGCTCACAGCCCACCTGGTGTTAAGTGGTTACTGGAGCCCATGGACATCTACAACGTAAATGCGCCACTCACCTTGAGATATAAGTTCTAAGATCTCGGTATAGTTACAACGGCTGCCCCACCCTTCAAACCGAAACGCATTACTGCTTCACGGCAGAAATAGGCAGGGCGGTGGTACCTACCCGCGCGGACTTACAAGAGGTCCTACCACCAGTAAATTCTACCACCTATAATCCTACCACCTACCACCAAAATTTATCAATTCAAAGCAACTTTAAGCACATTAACTTAACTTCAGCTAAAATATCGGGTCTATGAAATAGTATTAAGTCATTAGTTATTGTCAACAAAACTAGACTAGATACGTGAACAGAAATCCAGTACAATTTATCATCAGTGCACTACAAACAAAGCCCGATGTAGATCAGGTTACAATACAAATAATCATGTTTTCATAACGCGTTCCTCTTTAATCTGATGTGATGAGATAAGGTGCATCGTAGTCCAAACATAAAATGTTTTTTGTATTACGCATCTCGGTATTAAATAATTGTGTTACAAAAAACACGATGCAAACTTATATACTTCCAAATTGTAATAAAGTATCTAGATAATAAGCCTTCAATACAATTAGGTTTGTTAATCTTCTTCCCAAAAACGGAAAAAAGAGAACTGCTTTTCTTAGAAATTCATCTCAATATTCCAGTTATAATGTACATCAAAACGGTACTCTATGTGATATGATGAAAAAATTACACGCCACTAAAAATACCCAAGCTCACTTAAGCTTGTTCGTCTGTGAAAAGTTTACAAAAAATAAATTAAATCTAACATTTATTTTAAATTATTAGTTTAACAGTAAATTTAAATGGAAATAAAATACTAAAAGACACTCATAAAGTGTTTTTTATTTTTTTTTGTGTGAAATATTTCTGTGGAATCTCTAAGCTTGTTCGTTTATGGTCGGTTCAATGACATTAAGTTTGAGCCTGTTGTACTCACAAGATAAGTCTACCAAACTAGCATAAAGGAAGCTTAGTAACAAAGTTATTTTTTGCAAACGCTGTGATTTCATTAGGTAATGGTACGTCGTTTGCAACAGACCTAACTACTTATCAAAATTAGTTCTGGCATTGTTCGCTAATGGAAACGTAATGGTTATGATATTGAGGTACAATTAGCCAACTGGCTCTGTGTGTTTATGAATGATCGGTTGTTTTGGTACGCGTAATGATACAAAAGCGTGAACGAGCACGAGGGTGAGGTGTTCGCGGTATCCGAACAGAGCGCTTAGGCGTTATCTATGATTCACATGGGTGCGTGTGCCAACACAACGCGGAGAGCTGAGCGTCGCGAGCGTCTGGCGCCAGTATTTCTTGGAACGAGCTCTCGATGACCTTCCCGATGTCCACCAGATTACTGATCACGTGCGCATACGGTTCAGTCGTAATCTCGCTTGCAACTAGTCGCTGTTGAGAGGATCACTTGTTGTACTCATTTTATAAATATACAATAAATAATTTGTTGAATTTCGTATGCCTGATTGATTTCAGCAGCGAAGAGTACAAGTAATACGACAACAGATCCTTTAGGGCCACTGCCGGAAGGCTGGGAGCAGGCCACGACAGCGGAAGGCGAAATCTACTTCATTAATCACGCAGCTCGTACCACGTCCTGGTTCGATCCTAGAATACGTAAGTCCATTAAAAATTGTTCTCTGATTAAAGGGGATTGTATCTATATCATTATGAATGTTTTTTTTGTTTTTGTTTTCAGCGCAACATTTGCAACGTACGCCAGTGGGTGCAACCGGCGTGGCGGGGGGAGGCTGGGCCAACGCGTCCATTCAAGCTTGTCAACAGAAACTTCGACTCCAGTCGTTGCAGCTCGAAAGAGACCGCCTCAAGCAGCGCCAACAGGAGATCAGACTCCAAGTAATAAAATAATGAATAAACTTATTCAACAGCTTACTATATTAACGAGGCATTTTATTATTACGAATCAACACGTAAATGTCACTTGATAAACAAGTTTGTGACTTGACATTTATTCGATGTAATTTTGCATACCTAATCAAAGAAAAATAAATTAGAATATCATTAAATATATATTTTTAGTTCTTTTTTATTGAATTTTATTCGTGTGTTCATTTCAAATTTGTTTTGATTGAACAATATTGTGATTCTGTTTCAGCAAGAACTGATGGCCCGGCAAGCTTCTTCTATCGTATCGTCTTTGGCGAGCAGTACAGGTGCGGTGGCGAGTACTGAATTGCCCTTGGACCCTTTTCTGCCTGGGCTGACGGATCATCAACGCCAAGAATCAGCCGACAGCGGGCTTGGAATGGCAGTCCCACAGTCCTATTCCATGCCGCACACGCCTGAGGACTTCCTCTCCGGCATGGACGATCGCATGGACTGCACCAGCGAGGCCGGAGCCAACATGGACTCCACGGACATCACGCTCGGCGACAACATAGGCTCCACTGATGACTTGGTACCGTCTTTACAGGTATCACTAACACGCTTAGCCTTACTAATAAAAACCCGCTCTTAGCTTTCCAAACGGTTTTCAAGCCAAAAAATTTCATGACATTTCATAAATATAGACAATTTACTTGATAACAGAAGCGTAAGGTCGAATTTACTTTTAACTATCACTACTACTAATGGGCTATGAGTATTCGTTTTAATATTTAAAAAATAAATGTTATAGTTATGTGGTATAAGTGATCATATCAAGTACATATATGTTTTATGCCTGTATTTATTTATTGAAATAGGTGTATTTATTTACCAAATGCACATACCTATCGTGTCTTTCTCAGCATCACCTTTGTTTCAATGAAGTGACGCAAAAATACAAAATAATATAGCTTTTAAACGCATTCGTGTTTTTGTCCTATTCTTACTGCTTCAACTTTTAAACCATAATTTTCATTGCATGCTAAAATACGCCCCTATATTTCTACTTTGAGTAGAAATGGTAGATATCTTGCGAATTCTCAAATAAGATCAATAATAAAGTGAATGGTTCAAAAAAGCCTAAAGGTAGTTTAAATACGTGTGTTGACGTTAAGGAGCGCCTTCCGTAGGTAGTAGTAGCGTTAGGTAGCGACCTACCAGCGCAGATCTTAGGTACTATTCATGAACACCAAGAAAAAAATGTAAACACGTCATTTTGGGTACACGGCTCCAAAAAATGTAAAGGGTAGATTTGAACTTTTCCCGAAAACAAAAAGTAGATAACATAATCCCTACTTTTGAAGCTTTAAAATGACAATTATTATAAACTCGAGATAAAACTGTAAAGGTAGGTTAATGTAAATACATGTACGACTTGCGAAAAATTAAGCATTTATTGTATAAAAATAACGGTCAAGTTGGACAACGATAATTTTAAATTGATAATATTTTCAATGAGTCAATCTAGCCGTGGATAAAATTATGTCCTCCCAGGTTGAGTCAAACCTGGTTGAACAGGGAAATGTGTTATATTTAACTTCGTAGTCTAAAATTACAACAGTTGGACGTATTTCAAGCTTTGAGCTTCGTGTAAATACATACATAGTTATTTTGAATTTCTTAGTTAGTACAACTTTTTTTTTATAAGTCACAGAGTCAGCCCTAGAAACTACCATCTAATAAAAACATCGCTAAATTCATTTACGAAAGGGTTTTTATTTGCTCAAACGATATTGTTTTCTAAAATAGATAAAAGATCCCCAGGATTTATCAGTGCAGTGATCCAAGTATCGATGTTAGGAGCGTAATGAGTCCAATATTACTATCGCCAGCTCACTGAAACGCTTTGCTAAAGTTTCGAAGTGTTTCTTTAAACTGAAGCAGTACAAGTTTCTTTTTCTATTTACAGCTGAACGAGTTCACCAACGATATACTCCTGGATGACGTGCAATCGCTCATAAATTCAACACCGAGCAAACCTGACAACGTACTCACGTGGCTGTAAAGCGTAGGCGTATCATGTCAAGTATTTTCTACATATTTTTATTTTTATTAATTTGCGTAAATGAAACTTCAATCAGGACTGCCCTTAATTTACGGATAAAAATTTATCCCACGCGAAAGAAATGATTGAAACGAAAAACAATGATTTTCAGATTCCCGCCAAGTTTAATCGTTTTATTTGACATTTTTTTAATTAATGAACTGTAATTCGTGATATATTTAAAAGTCCGATGATAGGTTGAAACTTTTTGATTTACAACTAAAATACACCGAACGAAAATAAAACATGTTAAATTGAGTGCGTAAATTAAGGCAATCCTAAAATTGTATCAAAAATCCGATACATGTGAAGACGTGATTCGATCTGAGAGAGATCCGAATTGCTAATTTCGTCATTTTACTAGTTTAGTTCATAATGTCTAGAAGTTTCCTTTACCAGATTTAGGTATCAGTGCTATTATAGTTATTTTTAATTAGTGTACTTACCGCTGTTGAAAAAGTCCGCCATTACATTGTCGTTAATGAGGTAATATGGATGTGAATTACACTGAAAATGACCTGGTGTGTGCGCGGAATATTGTGAACATATTTGGTTCATTATAATAATAATGTTTGACGGCAGTTTCTAACAACACTCCATCGAAGTCTTTCGCAGCGGCCAATGTAGGCAACTATAGTTGACCTACTTTTAACAAACTTTAAATAATATTTATAGTTTTCTGGTAATCTAAGAGCACTGTACTCAGGATCACGCGTTGCCTACGTCGGTTTCTGAAAAACTCCACTGACGTCTTCAGATTCAAAAGGGACAGCAACCTAAATTCACAATCTTAGATCGGCAATACATAAAGCTGTGTTTCTCTTCATGGCCAGTAATTAGGTATAATTTACTCTATCGTAAAATTGCTTCCTTTTGTACTGATAAACGTAACGGTTTGCTTTCTGACATGACTGTACGAAATGAATTTCATCTCTGCATTTATTAAAATGAGATTGAAATTACAGACGTCTAAAAGAACTGAACCGTTGAATATTTGAATGTCTGATTTGTAGCAACAAAACTGCTGCTTCTGGGAATTTGTTGTCACAGTATCAACTTCTGTTTTAATAGAATGTATGTAGACGATTAGTGGCATAGCATTCTCTTTACATTGTTATTTTTTATCTTTAACCAAACATAAAATGTTCTCGAAAATAATTCACCATGACTATTAAATGACGGTTAGCCGGTTGAATAGAGGTCGATACTAGGTTTGGTCCCGACCAGAAGCTCTTTGTCGCAAGCCTATTTTCCGAACGGAAAATAACCGCCTTGCGACGCAATCATTCGTTAATCAGTTTCCCATATTCTTTTGATCGAGATTATCGGTAAACGAACTCGTGCCTGCCCTTATAAGCGAAGTATTCGTTGTAGTGTATTATCTAAAATTAAGATTGTGATAACATCTTGACGTAACAGTGCCTTAACGTGCCTTAAATAAATATATTTATTATGTAATTTAGGTGATATTGATATTTCTACACTATTTCTACATTTTTACATTTTCATTATTATATTCGATTAATATGGTTGACAGCAAACGAGCTACGCCATCGTGTAGATTTGCGTTTTGTCGACTCACACCGTCCTTGTGTATTTTTCGAGATTATAATTAGTTGTTAAGTTTGATACATAGTTAATTCTTTAATTAAGTCATCATGTTGGCAACTATTACATTTAGTCTATTTTAAATGAAGCGTTAAGTACGCGTCGCGCATGTCATTATCGCGACACAGTTATACAAATATGTATGAGATACTCTGTGTGTTGTATTCGAGTATGCCACTTTTGCCTTATTCATTATATGCATATACTTATAATAATTATATTGTAATGACAAGTAGTATATATGTCTATATGCTAGCTATGAATGAAATTATGTCAATGTCAACTTTGATTTTATATTCTTACCTATCTTAAAAATCGATGAAATTTATTTGCTATTATACTATTTTTAAATCAAATTATCTTCTCAAAATTGTGTTTTAGCCCACCTAGTCTTTAGATTTCTTTCGCATGAGTGTTATGAATTCAAATAGCTCGATTGGTTTGTATTTTAGGCCTTTTTAATAATGAAATACTACATTGAAAACTTTGCCATATTAGTAAATGTACTACTATTCTAATAAGACTTAATGTAACTTTCATTTATGTTAACTAGCATTAACATCGTCTGTGTAACTATTGTAATTAGACGTAACGGTGCTGGGTTCATGATACATATAATTTTGTATTTTGTAGATCCATTCGTTGTATACCTATTTAGTATTTGTCTCGTGTTAATAATGCTATGAGTTAATTAGCGACGCTTCTCGTATTGTTCGGTTCATTATTCTGTTTTATTGCTTTCATTTAGTTCGGTCGCTTCCCGGTAGGGGGCGCCCGCTTCGCCATCGCCACATTCTCGACCTTGGTCTCAACCAACCGACACAACACTAACATGTATTACCAAATGATAATGAAAACATTACCTAGGGTTAAAGTATATTTTCTAAAAACGTCATTCTATCGTTCTAAATTGACTATAATTAGCACTAAAATCTGACTCTTTTCACTGTTACTAAAAATCATACCGCGTTCCTCAATCGATTTCGAAGTCTCTTCATCTAACGGTAGCAGTAGTTACTTTTTTATAACTGTAAAATTGAAGGTTCTATAACTGTCATTATTTATTTAAATTGCTTTAACTGTCACTATCATAGATACACCAATTTTACAATAGATTAAAAATGATAAACATCGGTTTTTTTGTTCGACAAAATTCGACTTTGTCACCAATTTACTATGTTAAATGTGTTATAATAAATTTGTGACAATACGTCTCAGTAGTGCATTTTATAAATAGGAGGGATAATGTAAGGTAACGTAATGACAATATGTCATCAATTTCTGTCGCGAATCGATTTGAAGGTTTATTTATTGCAAGTGAAATTTCGATTTTGTCCTAAACCACCAATAACTATGTCTTACTCACGTAAATTGGTGTTAAACTATTTTAGTTGGCGTGTCGGTTGGAGCCTCATCCTTGTATCGACTAGTGTTCCTGTTCTAATTGTTGTTTTAATGTCACATCGAGAAACATTCCATGATGCTAACAGTTCGCTCGGCGCCGGTCCTCTTACGACGAGGCTGGCACTGCTTGCTAAAGAATAATTTTCGGAACAATATCTAGAATTTAAAACTATATTCGTTTAATTCTATAAGTAAGTAAACTTTATATTTTACACACATATCTCTCCAGTTTGATAGCAGATGCAAGTTTTCTCTGTAGTGTATGTACGTGTATCAATGTTATAACAATGAAATTAAAAGTGTCGATTCATTAATTTACTATAATTTCATTGTAAATAATTTTCGATATTCTTATATGGAGTAAATATTTGTTTAATACCGAATGCAATTTGTTTTATTTATCACAAGGACATATGTCATAATAATAATATATTTATTCATACAAATATTATTCTCGAATCAAATACTTGAAGAAATTTCGTCGTTGATTAAGCAATATCTTTTTATAATTACAGTTTATGTTGAATTGCTCTTCGCTGTACATATTTAATGTATATTTAAATAAGTAGACGCGTTTCTCGTCAGTATTTCAAAATATGTAGAATTATGATATCTACAATTCTTCTTTGTATTTATTCTGTAGAATAAAAAAAAAACAATTTTTATTAAAGCTTAATATTTATTTAAAGCGACATGCATTATGTAAACTACGTACAATAGTGATTAGTGATGCGTGCTTTTTTTTAGTTGTTAATGTTTCATCAGCCGGATACTCTTAGGATTTATTTCCTCACCTGGAAAATATCATGCAAATATAGCTAAGCTAAGGTTAGTTTTACGTATCGGATATAAGAGAACCGTTCGAATACTATAGAGAGATGACAGGACGCCCACGAGGACGACGACAAAATCAAACAACTAATAATAAAACAAGAACTTATATCCGATACAGAAATTAAAATGTGAAACGCGTTAATATTAAAAGCATACAATTAGTCATAAACTGCATTGCTACATATTGGATGAAACCAACACCGTGTACTTAATAAATAGCATTTTTAAAATTCAATAGATTATATTTCAACTTGAGCAAAAAAAACAATAAAACAATTTATAGAATTATACTTATTATGAATACAATGATAGGATGTTTACACGTCCTGTTCTTGAGAGAGAAACAGAGAGAGAAACTATAATAAGTCGATGTTATTTCGATAGAAACATTAGATTCTTCACATCGTTGTACTAGAATTGGATTTTGAAAGCTTACCATGACATGTCTAGACAAGTATATAACATTTTAACAAAATCATACACTGACACCACAAAAATCCCATCCTTGTTTTTTATTAATAACCAAAACAAGTATGTTTACCAATCTACAAGTGCAGGCATCAAGTGCGGTATGAAAGATTTTGTCCATGAGGATACTTAATGTAGTCTTAAAATATCGTATAAATCATAAACTATACCAATTTTTTTAGTAAACTACAAGCTAAGTTAAGTTGTAGCGTTATTCAACATTTCGTTCTTACAGCTGGGTCCTTAAAACGCTCGTCCTGGGGCAGTTCGCGGTTGGCGACGAGCTGGCGATAATAATCTGCTGAGAGTTTAGGAGTTCTCGGTAGGTCCGGATCGGTGATATCCACATGGTAGAAGCCAAAAGGTTCCCTTCGAAAGTGAAAAATTGAAATTTTAAACATTATTCTAGAAGGTATTTATCGAAATGATTCAATTATTTATAAGTCGTCGTGGCCTAAAGGATAAGACGTCCGGTGCATTCGTATCTAGCGATGCACCGGTGTTCGAATCCCGCTGGCGGGTACCAATTTTTGTAATGAAATACGTACTCAACAAATGTTCACGATTGACTTCCACGGTGAAGGAATAACATCGTGTAATAAAAATGAAACCCGCAAAATTATAATTTGCGTAATTACTGGTGGTAGGATCTCTTGTGAGTCCGCGCGGGTAGGTACCACCGCCCTGCCTATTTCTGCCGTGAAGCACGAATGCGTTTCGGTTTGAAGGGTGGGGCAGCCTTTGTATTATACTGAGACCTTAAAACTTATATCTCAAGGTGGGTGGCGCATTTACGTTGTAGATGTCTACGGGCTCCAGTAACCACTCAACACCAGGTGGGCTGTGAGCTCTTTGACCCATCTAAGCAATAAAAAAGGTAAGATAGTCAACAGCTCACACATTACACAACTTGGGTCCCGTTCTCCCCCGTGAGACATAACAATGAAGTCTCAAATCTCTTGAATAGCAGCTGATCCATTCTTTAGTTTGAAATGAAAGAGTACATATAAAGCAATATAGCAGAAATATCGGTTTGAGTAGTAATAGAGAAATTAGAGAGAGTCTTATGCCCGTATCTTTAGACGTTTCGTAAAATAGTCCTCCACTCTTAACTCATCCGATGATGCTCGAGAATTCCCTCCAAACTTACTCGAATTTGGTATTTTTAGTCGACCATTACAATATTCCTCAACTGTCCTCGAGTGAGATAATAATGATGAAAATTTGATCAAGCTAGCATCAAACCCATAGAGTTCTGTAGTCTATGGTCATTGTTTAATGTCAAAGTCAAGCTGCCGCTGTCTGTTTGACACTAGATGAACTTGTTTGATGTTTTGGTTGCTGAGTTATTCGTAAATATGTGTGCGTGCGGTAAATCTGAAAGTGTATTATTTATTTTCTAACCTATCATTATTTTAGATTTCGGATCCGGCTTTGTATTTTTATTCGCCGCTTTTATGTGATTTTGGTTGCATCGTGTTGTTGAAGTGCTTTTCCACAACCACCAGTTTATTATTATATAAATAAAACTTATAATCGCATTGACTTTATTTATCAGGTAGTAAGCAAAATATGACTCTTATGTAGGTAAATATAATAAAGAGTTTCAAATGTCTAAACTCGAACTATTTACTTTATTAATAAATATTATCAAAATTAAATTATCAAAATATGCGGGAATCATGCACAGATCCAGGCCATTGCACAACAATATCATATATTTCCATTTGCGGTCCACATACTATTTGGACATCGATAGAAAACCAGCCTTGAGGAACGTTCAAGGTACGTCGCGACGTACCTTAACTTGACAGTTCGGTCACTTCACTCCGGTTAGGAAATTTTTCCAAGGACGTTTGAGTGGAGTTTATTTTTACGACTAATCATACCAAAACGCGCGTTGGAGGTTGAGTCGAGTCGAGTTACGCTCGTGTGAACGACTAAAGATACGGGTGTTAGACTATATATATCAGTAAAGGTTTCGGAAACCTACTACTACTGTGAATGATGGGGAAGTATACGAGGAGAACGGGGTTGTAAATCCGTTTCTTTTATTTAATTCCCGTTTTATTTAATCTTGTTTGATTCTCGGGCCATGTCGCCTTAACGATAGCACGGCTTATTGTTAAAACACATGACTTTAGATATACTTAGTCTGGCCATAAATACTGTTACAATTAAAAATAAACAAAATATTACATTTGAATTTGGAATCTGTCATTTTTATATGATTGCTCATTGAGTTTTCTCATTTTCGCGCCAATACATTGTACTATATTTTGCGATATTAAAATGGAGTGGGGTGATAAAGAGAACCGAATCGCTGTGATTGCATTACACAAAGTAGGTATGGAGCCAAATGCAATTTTTAAAACTCTCGATACGCTTGGTATTAGTAAAATGTTTATGTACCGGGCTATTAATAGGTGCAATGAGACCTCCTCTGTTTGTGATAGAAAAAGATCTGGCCGTCCACGTAGTGTTCGTACGAAAAAGGTGGTCAAAGCAGTAAGGGAAAGACTTCGAAGAAATCCTGTCCGTAAGCAAAACATTTTATCTCGGGAGATGAAGATAGCACCTAGAACCATGTCGCGTATTTTAAAAGATGACTTAGGACTTGCAGCCTATAAGAGACGTACTGGTCATTTCTTAACTGATAATTTAAAAGAGAATAGGGTGGTAAAATCGAAACAACTACTGAAGCGGTACGCAAAGGGAGGTCATAGAAAAATTTTGTTTACGGATGAGAAAATTTTTACAATTGAGCAACATTTTAACAAACAAAATGACCGTATTTATGCTCAAAGCTCTAAGGAAGCTTCCCAATTAGTCGACAGAGTGCAACGTGGGTACTATCCGACTTCAGTGATGGTTTGGTGGGGTATTAGCTATGAAGGAGTGACTGAGCCATACTTTTGTGAAAAAGGTATCAAAACATCGGCACAAGTGTATCAAGATACCATTCTTGAGAAAGTAGTGAAGCCCCTTAACAACACCATGTTCAATAATCAAGAATGGTCCTTCCAGCAAGACTCGGCGCCAGGTCATAAAGCTCGGTCTACGCAGTCTTGGTTGGAAACGAACGTTTCGGACTTCATCAGAGCTGAAGACTGGCCGTCGTCTAGTCCCGATCTTAATCCGCTGGATTATGATTTATGGTCAGTTTTATAGAGTACGGCTTGCTCTAAACGCCATGATAATTTGGAGTCCCGAAAACAATCCGTACGATTGGCAGTGAAAATTTTTCCCATGGAAAGAGTGCGTGCTTCTGAAAACTGGCCTCAACGTTTAAAGGACTGTATTGCAGCCAATGGAGACCACTTCGAATAAGCTTTTTATACTTTAATTTTTTTTATATTTATGTATTAAACTAACACACTTTAAAAGTAATAAATGTTATTTGCAATAGAATTCTTTTTTCCTTTGTCTCAGTATTTATGGCAAGACTAGGTATATTACAAGTGTAGTTTGCGCACAGCTGAAACTAGTTTAAAATGAAATGCCTCTTTATCTTACGTGAATCCAGCACGCCATTCGAAATTGTCCATAAGAGTCCACGCGGTGTAACCCAGGACTCTCACGCCATCATCGTAGATAACATCCAATATCGCAGACAGATAGTCCTGTTTCATAAAATTTCATTAGATAAGAGTATAAAATAACTAAAATAGATTAACAAACAACAAAAAATGTTTGGAATTGTTAATTTTATTATTGAACAACATAAAATGTTATATCAGGTGAAACGAACCGACACTAAAACCAAACAGTAACAGTGGTGGTGGTTCTTGGGTTAGAAAAGAAAATATTGCAATTTGCACCCAATGTTCAACCGATACAATTCAAAATCAGTTACCGTATTTAATTAATGAGTTAGTGTGAAATTTTAATAAGAACGTACAAAAACAATCTCTATTTTTTGGTTTAATACGAGCTGTGTAGTTTATCAATTTACATATGTGAAAGTTTATTATAATAAATACCCTTTTAGATATGCACAGATACTATTTGTTGATAAAATTATGTAAGTCATCAAAGTTTCGTTTATCAGCCTCCGGATATATTTAGAACTTACGTTGAAATACTGGATGCGTCCGTAGTCTTGCAAGGTACCGCGATCGGAAAATCCATTTTCAGTTATGTAAATCGGTGGGTCATTGTACGAGCTCTTGCACCAACGTAGCAGATTAGCGAAGCCAGTCGGCACCACCTGAACGATTTTAATAGTTTAATTAATAATTATAATCATTGGATATATTTTTATATATATAAGTGATTTAAGTCGTCGTGGCCTAAAGGATAAGACGTCCGGTGCATTCGTATCTAGCGATGCAACGGTTTTCGAATCCCGCAGGCGGGTACCAATTTTTCCAATAAAATACGTACTTGATAAATGTTCACGATTGACTTCCACGGTGAAGGAATAACATCGTGTAACAAAAATCAAACCCGCAAAATTATAATTTTCGTAATTACTGGTTGTAGGATCTCTTGTGAGTCCGCACGGGTAGGTACCACCACACCGCCTATTTCTGCCGTGAAGCAGTAGTACGTTTCGGTTTGAAGAGTGGGGCAGCCGTTGTAACTATACTGAGACCTTAGAACTTAAATCTCAAGATGGATGGCGCATTTACGTTACAGATGTCTATGGGCTTTAGTAACCCATAGACATCTGTGAGCTCGTCCACCCATCTAAGCAATTAAAAAAAAGTTATTGTTACCCTAAGCCACTCCGAAGCTGAATCTCCGCCGACTTCTAGACTAGTAATGGAGCCAGTATCCTTCAACCAGGACGGGGATTTAGCTATTGGGTCGATTCCGGGGCCAGTAATCAAGTGTGTGGCATAGTGGTTAATACCCAGAAAATCGGAAGTTCCCTTAATCCTTTGAATCCAATAATCATCAAACTGTTCTAATCGGGGCTTGCTGAAACCTTCAGCTGCGCTTTGCTTTGCGACATTTTCAATCATAACTTCAGGATAACCACCTTCGTTGGTAAATATTGGATGTGCGAACCAACCGAACTGTAAGAATATGCATATTTTAAATGGAATAATAATTCCGTATAATAATTGTTCAATATGGACGAAGAGTTACTCACTTTAAACTGATTGGCAGTTTCAGCCAACGCAACCTGCTCTGCATTTTCCGGATCGCTAGGTTCATACCAGATCGAATTAATAGAAATCATAACTGTACCGTTTTGAGTGGGGCGGTATTTTTCGTTGTAGAGATGATAAGATTCAGCGTGCGCCTTCAGTAAATTATCACTGCATAGATAGTTGCCGATGCCATGGCTGTCCAAGGCGGGAGCCTTCTTAATATCGCCATAGGCATCTTCGCATACCTCGTAGGGTTCGTTAATAGTAATCCACGATTTAATCTTGTCACCGAATTCCCTGTAGCACACGTCGGAGTAATCACGGAAATAATCAACCATTTTGGAATTAGTCCAGCCTCCGAGGTCTTGTAATGACTGAGGTAAGTCCCAGTGAAAGAGTGTGACCTGCAAATGTACACGCCAGTTTCACTTACATTCGTCTTCGTTCTATTAAAATATTTGACACAATAACTTATTAAAACACTAAGTTCTTACAAGAGGCTCGATATTTTTCTCGGCAAGAGCATCGAGAAGAGCGTTATAGTACCGAATTCCGTCAGGATTCACGTGATCCGAGAAACCAGTTGGCAATATCCGTGACCAGGAAAGCGAGAACCGGTAAAAATCAACGCCAAGGTAAGCGAGCTCCTCCACATCCTCGAGGTAACGATTGTACGAATCACATGCAACATCTCCGTTGGTCCCGTCAGCTATCATCTCAGGTCGGGTGTGGGTTAAACGATCCCACACATTTTCGGATTTCCCTAAAACGATTTCAACGACATTGATTACATAACAGATGAATAGTAATATCTTGATGTTAAGATAAAAATAACATATGACAAGTATAATACTACCTCCTGTGAGGACGATAAGAAATGTACGATGCTTATCTCGGTGACAAGAATAAGATTAAGACCACTCACCGCTGACATTCCAAGCACCCTCGATTTGATGGGAAGCTGTTGCCACACCGAATGTAAAGCCTTCAGGAAACTTAGTGTATGCGGCTAATCCTCTATATAAAGATTAACATTATAATACAAAAACAACTCTCAAAAAAATAACATTGTGATTAAAATAATCTCTGTCATGGCAGATATCCATCGACAACGACTACTGGGAGATTTGTAGCTACTGAGTACTGGCGGGGACCCTGTCTAAGCGGTTAACACTTATGGTTAATTTAGCCTTAGCGTAACCTTTTTTCGATGGCAGTATCCAAAAGAACTTAGAAACAAATATGTACCAATAAATTTAAGGTTCATTCTTATTCATGTTTTAATTGTATTATTCGAGGTCGCTTGCCATATCTGGCGTCAGACTCGATATTCACTTTCATTCATGGAGTACAAAACAAATTAATCAGAAGGAATAAATAGCTGTGTATCATTGAAGTAGCGTTCTAATCAGGTGTTATGATTGCGAAGTTGATTTGATTTGTAAATAAACATTACTCACGTATGGCACACCGCCAGTATTGAGAGAGCTGTTAACCAAGCCATTGTGTCGTAGCGCACCGCCGACCTCCTATGCCAAACTGCAATACGACAGCTCACGATCCTTCTTTATGAACACCTCCAACCTAATCTTTCAAGAGGTTATTTTTGAGAATATTTCGTGATAAATCTCTCGACGTGACAGCTAACACCCGTATCTGATATAGAGACAAAACTTGAAAGATATTTGTTAAATACATAGATAGTTTGAAAAGTGACAAAAAATAAGCCCACAAAATGTTACAATAAGGTAGGTATATATTTATTTTTTAAATATAAAAGGATTAAGGCGCAGTGTTCAATTAAATGGCACCTATTTAATGTTTATTTGATACAGTGAGCACTACGAATTGACGTTATAGTTATAATAAAGTACGAATTTGATCTCATTGATTGATATGTATTGGGCGTTCTGCGGTTTCACCTGCTTTGAATTTGGAATAAAAATTATCACTACTAATCGAATGACACCCCACTGATTCAATTGCATTTGATTTGCGAACTGAGACACGAGGTCCAACGTGCAGTTGTATTGTATAGCGGCTGTCCCACTCTTCAAATCACATTGCATTGGCAGCTCGCGAATCAATCAAAGGCTGTGCAGTATCTACCTAGGCGATACCAGTAAAATTAGAAAAGAAAATGTACTTCTCATAAGAATTTCTAACTCCCTACCTGAATGAGTAAGAGATTTACGTAGTACAAAAAACAGTGAGTAGTTCACGTACTACAGAAATCTATTTCACTCTCTCAAAAGCTAATCATAGTAATGTACACGGTTGTCTTTCTTATTTCCAGATAGACGTGAAAAGTTCAAGTCTTCCATCTCATTCTGTCGCAGGCTAAATTTGACAGCTGCACATATTTGGCATGTCTTTAGTGTCCCCTTTCGAATGTCATTTCCGTTTTGTTAAATTTAAAAATATAACAGTGCTATGGAAATTTCGCCTTCGAATATTACACTGCTGTTATGAACAGACGATGAGGAAGTAGTAATATGCACTCGAGGAGTTCTTGGTCGTAATACGAAAAGCCTTTGCCAAAATATAACCTTATTAAATTATTGTTACCCGTCGTCATAACGCGACGAGATGTACAGAAAAGAGTACCTAATAGTATTCATAGAATATTAATGGATAATATTTCAAAACCACCATTCCCTCATAATATCAGATCTACCAGTGAACATACATATAAATCTCTGTGCAGAGATCAGCGCTCTATTTTAGATATAATTTGTCCCTAAACTTTTACAATGCGACACATCTAACAACGTTCTGGAAAATTCGGTAGATTTAGGCTTATGATTACTAATTGAGTAGTTCGAAACGCATTTGAATCGGTCTAGTATTTCTTAGATGATTCTCGATCGAATAATATAAATTAACAAACAGTCAAATGGAAGTGTTTCCAACAAATATAATATCTTCAATTTACAGACATGTACCTATATCTACGGTTACCAATGTAATAAAACAACTAATTACATGGAAATTTATTTATTTTACTGATTATAATTCGTTAATTCGGCATTTAGAGTTAAAACAAAAGCGTTCGTGTATGGCTATAGGTAAATAAATATTCAAGGCAAATAATGTAGAAAAAGTTTATCAAATATGTTATTGGTAGTATATTAATAACCTTCATTAATAATCTAGTCTGCATGCTATTGACCTAGTTATAGATCTATAAACTTCGCATTCATTTTTATTAACTAAAAGTATTCGAGGAGAGCGTGACAAAACCGTTTACTATTTAAAAATAATTTTTAACATGATCTACATAGAAAATGAGAATTAAACCGATAATTTTCTGACCAAACTATCATTTAAGCTATGACATGCCCTTCTTCAAATGAAGTCAGAGGTAGGAAGGACCGTTGTGGTAGTAGGTAGGACCTTTGTGGTAGTAGGTAGGACCTTTTGTGAGTCCGCGCGGGTAGGTACTACCGCCCTGCCTATTTCTGCCGTGAAGCAGTAATGCGTTTCGGTCTGAAGGGTAGGGCAGCCGTTGTAACTATACTGAGATCTTAGAACTGATATCTCAAGGTGGGTGGCGCATTTATGTCGTAGTTGTCTATGGCTCCAATAACCACTTAACACCAGGTGAGCTGTGAGCTCATCCACCCATCTAAGCAATAAAAAAAAAGAGTCCTTAGTAATATAGGCAGCGGCTTGGCTGTGCTCCTGGCATCGCTGATGGCCATAAGTGACGGTAACCATATACAATTAGGTAGATGTTTGTTCGGCTATACAAGAAATAAAAAATCTTCAAAGGGTTCACTTTAAAAAAGTGCTGTTGAGCGTTTTTAATACAAAGCGCATTTTTTTGATAGCTATTATTAAATGTTATTGTTTAAGAAACTACCAGTATTATCACCTCCTTTTTCTCTGAGTGCTTCCTTTGCGTAACACGTATACATATAAAGTGCTTGGGTGTTTCTGGTAACAATTTTCCTTCAGTTTCCCGTGAAAAATATAAACAAATTCAGTTACAAAGTATTTAATTTAATTCCATAAGATTTTAAAATTTGGCTACGTTTCATCGAGTAGCCCTTGCATGACGCAAAGATAATCTACAGATGTAGCTAATGAGTGAGCAAGGAGGATTCCACGTGTTAGAACCTCACGTACTTTCCACACCTCGGTTCCCGGTATAGGTTTAAAGGCGACAGAGAGAGCGCGTCTCATTACCGATGAAGGAATGAAGTGCCGTGGTTGATCTAATCGCCAACTAAAACAAAAAAAAAGTAGGTACATATTTTAAAAGTTTCGACTTTAGTCGTGTTATACAATTCGCAGACATTTCGTTTTTTTTAATAGGATTTTAAGATTACTGGTGGCCCGGAGGCCTTTCCAGTTTCACCAGGATAGGTGGGCGAGCAAAGGCTCGGCCAGGAGGGGTGGTATTTGCTGAGAGTTGCCCGAGCCCCTCCGAAGGAAACCTAACAACTCAAGAGCAGCTGCTTCGCGAATAAATCTACTTCCGGATCGGAATCGCGGCCCACTGAGAAGATCCGGCGAGAAACTCAGCGAGCTGAAGCATGGGTTAGGTTGCACGTTGAACTCTTTGTCGCGTTCGACGAGTACGGTTACCGGGGTCCCTAAGCCTGCTCGTAGTGTTAGATCTGAAGGCGTCGAATGCAAAGGTTATTGGATCTGATGGATCCGTAAGGACGTGCTTAGGGCGTCGAAGCTGACTGGCTCCTGCGTGATCAGGATTCGGGGAGTAGTCAGCGGCGGCAACGATAAGGTGACTATCATAACGCATAGCCTTATCGAAGTACCGTTCCGACGCTGACTTCATGTATTTCCGGATTGATTCGAGGCCCAGGTCGTCGTATATGTTAACTTTCCTCACGAACCACGGAGAACCGACGGCTAGCCTGCAAAGACATTTCGTAAAAGACAACAATACCTTTTATATAAATATTTCAACTTTCAAATATCACTCTTGAATAATAAATAGACTACTTTTAAGGGTTACGTTTTTTCATTACTACTCTATATCTTAATATTGTTATAGAACCACTATTTGTTACAGCATCTAATTCGTATCGTAAATTATTTCTACGAGTTGAATTAGTGAAGCTGATGTTTTTTTTATTTATTGCTTAGATAGGTAGCTCGAGCTCATGGACCAACCATCGCTATCCACCTTGAGACATGAGTTCTAAGTCTCAGTTTTTTTGATACAACTGCTGCCCCACCATTTACGCAATGCAAATGCATTTCTTCTTCACGGCAGATATGGGCAAGGTGGTGGTACCTACCCGTGCCCCTCACAAGACACCTTACAACCAGATATTTAGATATTGCTACTTACTGACCTAAGGTACAGTCCTTCAAAGGTAAAATAAGTTATTACAACAATAAAAACAGGATAGATCAGGGGCAGAACAACAATGAGACATAAAACCAGTGTTCCAATTAGCTTAAGAAATGTAGGGAAAGGTGCTCCGTGCCGCCATAGTGCCCGGATGTCGCTACCGAACTCTCGGAGCAACAAACGCATACGTCCTAGCGTGGAAGCCGACCGTAACTGCTGAAAAACCAGGAAAAATTTAGTTAAATGCAAACCGTCCCAAAAATTCATTTAAGAATTGAGATTTCTTTCCTCTTCTATAGATTTCTTTAATGGCGGAACCCATGAGTTCAGCACATCTAAATCAACGAAAAAAAGTACTTTTTTCGCAAATATGTTTTTTTTAAATAGTTACTTATTAATATAAAACTCTTTGTTTTAAAACCAAGCTGTAACTAGATTCCAAGGTATATTTAAAATTTAAGTAATGAGGAAGTTATAAATGTGCTGACGAAGACAAAGTATGTTAAGATCACTTTGCAACCAAAAACAACTATAATATGAAATAGCCGAATAAGTACTTCGAATTAATATAGAACCTTCATAGTTTGCGATTTTTGAGTAAAACTTATTTCACTTGGTACGAGATTCTTCTTTTAAAAAATGTACAGCATTTCGATCAATTATCGACCTTCATTTGTTTTTTTTATTCAGCTTAGACAAGAAAGATGGATACTTCGAAATTTCGAGTGATTTTTGAATATGAATTCCGATGCGGAACTAACGCTACGGAAACAGCTCGCAATTTCAATATTGCGTTTGGAGAGGGGACTGCTAATGAAAGCACCGTGCGATTTTGGTTTAAACGCTTTCGTGATGGAAATTTTGATTTGAAGAACGAACCACGTGGAAGACCGCCCGCGCATGTGAAAAACAATGAAATAAAAGAGATGGTGGAAACCGATCCGAGTCTAAGCACCCAGGCATTACCGCCATGGTTTAATGTTATCTTACCAACAATATTGACAAATTTGCGTCAAATCAATAAAATAAAAAATATGAAAAATGGGTGCTTCATGATTTGGCTGATCTGCAAAAAGAAACGCGTGTTGAAACTTGTATTGCCTTGTTGAATCGATATAGAAATGAAGGAAAATGGGATCGAATTGTGACATGTGATGAAATGTGGATTCTTTACTATAACCGTTAGCGAAAAATGCAATGACTGACCCCAGGTCAAACGCCGCAACAGTGTCCTAATTTAAAGCTTACAAATAATAAGGCAATGGTAACTGTTTGGTAGTCTCAGCATGGTGTTATTCATTATAGCTTTCTCCGATCTAGTTAAGCAATAACGGTAGTTGTCTACTGTGCCGAACTCCGAACAATGATAGCAAAACTTGTAATGAAACAGCCCCGACTCATGAATCGATCTTCACCATTATTGCTCCATAATAATGCGAGACCTCATACAGCACGAGAAACCATTTTAACTCTACAGGAACTGCAATTAGAAACCATTCGTCACCATCCGTATTCGCCAGATCTTGGTCCAACGGACGAGCATTTTTTTTTGGAATTTGGAAAATTTTCTACGTGATAAAAAGTTTTCTTCCCAGGAGGCAGTACAAAATGCTTTCACACAGTTTGTAGAATCTAGATCACCAGAGTTCTATCGCAAAGGCATAAATGACCTTCTTATTAGATGGCAACAATGTATAGATAATAATGGTAGATATTTTCATTAAATAAATATGTTAAATGAATAAAACGAATTTCAATTTTTCGGCCTTAAAACCGGCTTAAATAATGTAACAATAACATAAATTGTGTTATTATATATATCTTCATCGCTAACAATACACCTTTTGTTTGTAAATTAGCTGTGTGCTTATTGCGAGCCTTTTAATCTTCTCAATGGCGTAGAAGTTAACTCGCTGGAACAGCGTCCTCAGCGGCGAACGTAGGCAAACGTTCCAAGTCCATACAGATTTGAGTTAACTTTTACGCTATCGAGAACGTTAAATTAAAAAACTCGCACTAATTTTTATTTTCTTATTTTTTTATTGCTTAGGTGGGTGGGCGAGCTCACAGCCCACCTGGTGTTAAGTGGTTACAGCAGCCCATGGACATTTACAACGTAAATGCGCCACCCACCTTGAGATATAAGTTCTAAGATCTCAGTATAGTTACCACGGCTGCTTCACCCTTCAAGCCGAAACGCATTACTGCTTGACGGCAGAAATAGGCAGGGCGGTGGTATCTACCCGCGTGGACCCACAAGAGGTCCTACCACCAGTAAGCACACTTATTATGAGATGTCTCAGCCAAATTAGACAAGCTTTTCAGTGTTGCCTACATCAATTTATGCATGCGTGGTTTAATATTTTAATGTTTGTGTGCATTGAAAACAACACAGTACAATTTAAATTAGAAATCGATTTTGTTACTTTTTAAGGCATACACCATAGACATAATGGTCACCAATGCTCATGAACCAGTATTACCAGGGCACCGCTGGTTCGACGCCTACTGCTTAGGATTAATTAATCTATATATATAAAAATGAATTGCTGTTCGTTAGTCTCGCTAAAACTCGAGAACGGCTGGACCGATTTGGCTAATTTTGGTCTTGAATTATTTGTGGAAGTCCAGAGAAGGTTTAAAATGTAGATAAATATGAAAATGCACGGAATTAAAAAAATAATAATTTTGTTTTCCTTTTGATGTGTCCCCCGTCGGACATATTCCTTTTGTTTGTTTTAAGTTTATACAAAAGTTTGGGTCTTTTATTTATCGATTGAGGCACTACGAAGTCTGCCGGGTCAGCTAATTATTAAATGAATATCGAATTCGAAGCTCATGCATGCAAAAATAGACAGAGTCTACACAGATATATCGGCATCCGTTATTTATTAATCCATTACAAATTAAATTAAGACAAATGTAAGTCACATATGTAATGAATTGGCTATTTACCTCGATCATAAACACTTTGTTTGTCCGCTGGTACGGTTTCATACCATAAATTTAACTGAACCCACACAATTTTGATGTAAATTAACTTCTTAATTTTATTTTGGTTGAATTTTTTGTTTGTTCATTTTGTACTGTTTTTTTATAATTTAATTTTGTAAAATATTACTTCATCATATGTATTTTTAATGACTAATGGATCTTTTGTGAATTTTTGACAATGTTCGAACCTGACATTCCGTATGTTACCTACGTACTAAAAAGGCGTATAATACGTATGAAGAAATATATTCTAATCAATTTTAATTCAAACTGAGCGTCTCATAGGGAGAACGTGTATGATTGGTTGAGTCTTTGCTCGCCCACCTATTCTGTATCGGTGAAAATGGAAAGGCATACGGGTCACCAGTAATCCTTCTTTCGTAAAAAAGTATATATCTGTGGCGTTTTATGAGGCATAAGCCGGAACGCACGAGAAGTGGGAAAATAGAAGATAGTCTATGACACGGGACCTTTTTACCGCCGAAAATTTAAACGTAAAATAAAATATAATGTTTATAATGACTAATTTAGGTAATATAATAACTTAGAATTATTTATGCCGCTACAACAATAAAACTCCGATTGTTTCAACTGTGGTGTTAATTACATAAAACACGATTTTACGGCAAAATAATGAAGGGACTCTATATGGACTCCCTCATATCTATTACTAAGTATAGGTCGAAATCATATTGTATTGTTACGACGGCTATCTCGCCCTTCGAATAGAAATTGATGTGTAACGAGGAATAGTAATCGCTAAATTGTACTGGAAGAGACTGGAAGTCTTTAATTTTGTTTCATACTCTAGTTTATGCCATGTAAATGTGAGCATGGCATACAAAATACGAAATCGCATGTGCCAGTAATGTAGTGCGCATGCGCACCCCTACAAACTAACCTACTTCTTTATATACCTAAGAAAAGTATGTTTTGTTTGACATTTACATTTTTAATTAAAATGATTTTCGTTATTAAAGCCTTTTGTATTATGTTTATTTAAATAAATATTTTTTACTGCAACAACATTATTAATTTATTCGTATTCCAACTTTTCTTAAAACATGAAAGTAAGAGTATATATACATTTACCAAAACGCGAAGGCAAGAGTACAAATTTGCCGGGAAACGTACATATAAACGTACATTACAGTATATACAGGTTGTGAGTTCCTTCTGCAGAGATTCACTCGTTCACTCGCCTCGTGGCCACCTAAGAATACGCACGCTTGTATCGCTTCGTCTCTTAATCAGTTTCTCAAACTTTTATAAATATTTTAACTTTTTGTTATTATCACTATCACTTCTTAAAATGCATACCTGTGCGAATTGTGGTACTCAACACACCGACGGAACAATATGCAGCATTTGCAAGAATCATTATGATTTTCCATGTTCTGGAGTGACGGAATCCGGCTATCGCAGATTAGGTGAACGGAAAAATACCTGGCGGTGCCTGAAGTGTAAAGGGCCCCAGGACTCAATACAGGAACAACTTAGTCAAATCCTATCTCGACTGGCTCCGTTAGCAACGGTGGTGGAAGACATCAGGAGCATCAAGGCTGAAATAGGCGATCTCAAGAATTCCCTCGAGCTGGCATATCAACTCACTGGTGATCTCTCGAACACGGTGCAGGACTTGGGCTCTAGGATATGTACAGTTGAAAAGATCGGCAGTGAGGTTCCTGCTCTTCGTGACGAAATTACCAGGTTGAACAATGAGCTACAGGACCGGGACCAGTGGGCCCGTGCGAATAACGTGGAGATCCGTGGTATACCGGAAAAGAAGGGTGAAAATCTATATGATGTCGTCAGCTGTATCGGCCAACTTTATAATACTTCCATTAAGAAAGAAGAAATTAATTACATTGCACGTATCCCAACTCGTGTGCTGAAGGCTGAAAAATCTATTATTGTTGCGTTCAACAATAGGTATCGGAAGGAGGAACTTATCGCTTTAGCTCGTAAAATTAAGAAGAACAGTCTCTCGGACTTGGGCATACGAGGAGAGGGAAAATTTTATCTGAACGACCATTTGACGCAGCGTAATAAAACATTATTAAACAAAGCAAAGTCGCTCGCGAAGGATAATAATTTCCAATATATTTGGGTAAAACATTGTAAAATAATGGCCCGCAAATCAGATACATCCCCGATATTTTTTATAAAAGAGGAAAGGGATCTGAAGAAGATAACCTGAATAATAATCAAGATTTCTTTTTATTAAGTATTTTTTATCACACAAAATTTATTTTCTTTTCATTATTCTTTAAAGTTTGCTCTAATAAGAAGTCAACTGTTAAAAGTTTGAGAGCCGCATGCAACCTCGCGCATTATTATTACCTATATTTTTATTACTACGAAGTGTGCATCCAGTTCAGGTACGTAAGTTCAGCTATATTCATACGTTTATCGTTATGCATTACGTCGCTTAGCCATGTCATAGTGCACATTATCGCTTGCGTTTTGCTACTTCGGTTCCGCCGATTATCGCTTGATAAGTGTGAACCGATCGTGCTCGAGCGATCGTGTGCGATGCCATGTAAGTTTTTTTTACTACCCTATTCTTACAATATTAAAATTAAATTTTATTTGTTAAATATATTACTTTTAGGATTTGAGTATTTACTATTTCTACAATATCGTTTTGTGTTGCTGAATTACTTTGTTCGTGAAAATGATTGTCTTGGTACGTTTATTAAAATCAATTTATATTATTCTTTATTATTGTTTATAATATTACATTTAAAATTGCTTATTTCGATTTATTTCAGCTATTGTATCAAAATTCTTATCAAATGGCTAATGTAAAGCTTAGTATTTATTATCAAAACACTAGAGGGTTACGTACCAAAACAATTGATTTTAAAAGAAATGTCCTACTTAATAACTATGATGTTATCTTAATCACGGAAACTTGGTTAATGGATAGTATTGGTGACTGTGAGCTGTTCGATGATAGGTACATTGTGTTTAGACGGGATAGAAATTATATAGCTACAAATGAATTGTATGGTGGAGGCGTACTGATAGCGATACGACGCGATCTTACGGCGTCGCGCCGCCCGGAATGGTCGTCTTCTGCCGAGGATATATGGGTTACGGTGACATTCAATACTAAAAGTCGTGGTGTTGTAAATATACATTTTTGTTCCCTCTATTTATGTGATGAAAAACTTGGCTACAACTTCAATTCTCAGCTAACCAACTTTACAGGCAAACTCTCTCTAGCAATGGACTCATGCCCTAATGATACATTTATAGTTACCGGTGATTTTAATATGAGAGATATCAAATGGTCTTTTGACACTGACGAAGATTTTACACAGCCACAGGGCATTAGTGGGAATGCGCAAATCTACTTTTTTGATGTATTGGCAGAATGTAATTTCTATCAATTTAATTACTTTTATAATACTAATAATAGGGTACTTGATTGGGTTTTATCGAACTCAAAGCTTGAAATCAGTGCTTGTGACGACCCTTTAGTGAAGGAGGATGTTCATCATAAATCGTTGAATATATTTCTGTCTTTAACTGATATAAAACAGTTAATAGTTCAATCTAGGTCAAAGTATTGCTTCCACTCTGGAAATTTTGAGTCTATTAACTTGTCACTAGCGGATATAGACTGGGACAGCTTTTTACTAAATTTTTCCATTGACGAGGCCCTCGATAATTTTTATAAGATCTTATATGAGGTAATCGATAAGCACGTTCCTCGAAAGTATTATGCTCCTAGTTTGTTCCCACCCTGGTACACATCCCCGCTAAAAAAAGTTTTGAAGGAAAAATACAAGTTTTTGAAAAAATACCAGAAATACAGCAATACTGACGATTATGAAACCTTTTCTCTCCTCCGTAAGAGAGCTAAAATATTGGAAGATGATTGTTATAGAGCTTATATCGCGTCGGTCGAAAGTTCTATCTTAAAGGATCCTAAGTTCTTCTGGAGATTTGTTAAAACTAACAAAGGTAGCGCAAATAACCTTCCTTCTACTCTCACATACGAAGGACAAACAACTGACTCTGGGGACGTTATCTGTAATCTTTTTTGTGAATACTTCCAATCAAATTTCCTTAATACTGCTACGGCTGATCACAGTACTGCTGACCAGCTCCTGGGTGTTAATACAAACATTGCACACTCTGACTGCATATCCAGTATTGAAATTTGTCCGGCTGAGATTTTGGAACTGCTAAAGGCTTTAGATCTGTCAAAAGCAGCAGGGCCTGATAGGATTCCACCCCTATTCATAGTTAGGTGTTCTGAGAACTTGGTTGCACCATTGGTCATACTTTACCGTAGGTCAATTCATGAAGGAATCGTACCTGTGATCTGGAAATCTGCGTTCATAACACCTGTTCACAAAAAAGGCAATAAAGAAAATATAAAAAATTATAGGCCTATATCCAAATTGTGCTTATTTGCTAAACTGTTTGAACGAGTTGTGTATTCACAGTTGTACGCTTTTTTAAAACCTACCTTCATAGCGCAACAACATGGTTTCTTGAAGAATAGATCGACTACCACTAACTTAGTTACCTTCACGGAATATCTCACACGTAATATGGATTCTGGTGGTCAAGTTGATGCTGTCTTTACTGATTTTAGTAAGGCATTCGACCGCATCGATCACACGATTCTGCTACAAAAGCTCTTTAATGCTGGAATTCATGGTAGTCTCTTCAGGTGGTTTTCTTCTTATGTTGAAAATAGATCACAAAAGGTTGTGGTCAGCGGACATGCTTCTTCCTGGGGAGGGATCCCTTCTGGTGTTCCTCAAGGGTCTCTGCTCGGCCCGTTGATGTTTAATATTTTTATAAATGATATAGGTACATGCTTTCGGTCTTCGGACTTCCTCTTGTATGCGGATGACATGAAAGTTTATAGAAAAGTTAACTCTTCCAATGATTGTCAGATGATACAGGAGGATCTTTTAAGGCTCGAGGAATATTGTCATCTTAATAAATTAGACCTCAACGTTTCGAAGTGTTTTGCCATGACCTTCACACATAAGACTACACCTGTTAAGTTCACATATCAGCTTATAGGAACCAATCTGGCAAATGTAGATGAATTTTGCGATTTGGGGGTAACACATGATAGGAAACTGTCTTATGAGAAGCATATAGACAATATAGTGAAAAGAGCCTATATATCATTAGGTTTTATCAAGCGGCTTGGTGCGCAATTTACTAGTGCTAAAATTTTTAAGGTGCTGTACTGTGCATATGTGCGCAGTATCCTAGAGTATTGTTCGCAGGTGTGGAATCCGCGATATAAAATTTATATAAATAGATTGGAGACCATACAGACCAAATTCATGAGGTTTCTTCAATTTAAAACTAAAGTGTATGATCCCGACTACGAGACGAGATGTAGAAGGCATCACATACTTCCACTGGAGGAAAGACGTAGGATAGCTGATATTGTTCTTTATAGCAAAATAGCTCAGTCTGAGGTGGACTCGTCTTATCTTCTATCGTTGTTATGTTTAAGGGTGCCCCCGAGACCCATAATGCGCGAGAGCCGTCAATCATCTCGTCTCGGAGTACCTCGTGGTGGTACAAATTACAGACGTAATGCATTCTTTATAAGAGCTGCTAGCAGTTTCAATGCTCTAGCTGACTTCCCTGAACTGGACATTTTCAACACTTCTACTAAGAGTATTAGGAGAACATTAGTCAGTCGATGGTTGAATGCAAATATTTAATTAATTATTTTCTATTTACTACGTTTTTCTGTTTTTTGTTTTTTCTTCTTTTCTCAAACTGTTTTATTTTTGTTTTTGTTTTACGTTTTACGTTAATTATTTAATTCTAGGCGATGCGACGCCACAATCGTTTATACTTAGTTATTTAAATGCGGAGACATTTAAATGGTGTTTAGTTGTAAGTTTAGAGTTTATATAGTTTAAGTTCACTGTTTGTCTTCCTAATAAAATAAAATAAAATAAAATAAAATAATGCTATACGAGGTGGCTCATTGATCATTGTTAATAAAGATTATAAATGTAAGGAACGTAGAGACATTGTGAGACTCTCTGTGGAACGGATTATTGAAATGGCCTGTGTAGAGCTTGAGCGATTCATTGTTGTAAGTGTGTACAGACCTCCTGATGCGTTATATGATTCTTTTGAAAATATTTTGGAAAATGTATTGCTAAAGCTTTCTGTCTCTAATAAACAAATTTTTGTATGTGGTGATATTAATATTAATCTTTTAGAATCATCTTTTTAGAAAACACAAATACCACTATTAGATTCAGAACTTTGTTAAAGTCATATAACCTCCCAAACTTATTTTTAGAGCCTACTAGGACAACGACCACATCGGGAACATGTTTAGATAACATTTTTACAAATGTAACACGGTTTAACAAAAAAATTATTAATCATTTAACATCAGACCATAGTGGACAATTTGTGTCTTTTGAATCTAATATGAATTCTAAAGATAAAAATACTCTTGTGATTGTTCCTATTAATAAAAAACGAATTGAGAAGCTTAGAAATAATATTATGCAAGAACATTCAGAAATTATTTATAACAAAAACTCATATTTGTCATACCAGAATATGTTTGAGAGAATTAATTTGGTCTTTACTGATGTATTTAGTCCTAAAACTGTAACATTAAAAAAAAAAACAGTGTTCAGCGAGTGGGCCACCACCGGAGTGTACAAAAGTAGAAAGAAGTTGTATGATCTGTACTCTGAAAAAGTTTATAATAATGATGATCCGTCACCCCGATGGAAGTTAAAGACTTGATCAAAGACCTACGTCCTCGCAAGGCTCCCAGTTCCGACGGTATATCCAACCGCGTTATTAAACTTCTACCCGTCCAACTCATCGTGATGTTGGCATCTATTTTCAATGCCGCTATGGCGAACTGTATCTTTCCCGCGGTGTGGAAAGAAGCGGACGTTATCGGCATACATAAACCCGGTAAACCAAAAAATCATCCGACGAGCTACCGCCCGATTAGCCTCCTCATGTCTCTAGGCAAACTGTATGAGCGTCTGCTCTACAAACGCCTCAGAGACTTCGTCTCATCCAAGGGCATTCTCATCGATGAACAATTCGGATTCCGTACAAATCACTCATGCGTTCAACAGGTGCACCGCCTCACGGAGCACATTCTTGTGGGGCTTAATCGACCAAAACTGTTATACACGGGAGCTCTCTTCTTCGACGTCGCAAAAGCGTTCGACAAAGTCTGGCACAACGGTTTGATTTTCAAACTATTCAACATGGGTGTGCCGGATAGTCTCGTGCTCATCATACGGGACTTCTTGTCGAACCGCTCTTTTCGATATCGAGTCGAGGGAACCCGCTCCTCCCCACGACCTCTCACAGCTGGAGTCCCGCAAGGCTCTGTCCTTTCACCCCTCCTATTTAGCTTATTCGTTAACGATATTCCCCGGTCACCGCCGACCCATTTAGCTTTATTCGCCGACGACACGACTGTTTACTATTCCAGTAGAAACAAGTCCCTAATCGCGAAGAAGCTTCAGAGCGCAGCCCTAGCCCTAGGACAGTGGTTCCTAAAATGGCGCATAGACATCAACCCAGCGAAAAGTACTGCGGTGCTATTTCAGAGGGGAAGCTCCACACGGATTTCCTCCCGTATTAGGAGGAGGAATCTCACACCCCCGATTACTCTCTTTAGTCAATCCATACCCTGGGCCAGGAAAGTCAAGTACCTGGGCGTTACCCTGGATGCATCGATGACATTCCGCCCGCATATAAAATCAGTCCGTGACCGTGCCGCGTTTATTCTCGGTAGACTCTACCCCATGATCTGTAAGCGGAGTAAAATGTCCCTTCGGAACAAGGTGACACTTTACAAAACTTGCATAAGGCCCGTCATGACTTACGCGAGTGTGGTGTTCGCTCACGCGGCCCGCACACACATAGACACCCTTCAATCTCTACAATCCCGCTTTTGCAGGTTAGCCGTCGGAGCTCCGTGGTTCGTGAGGAACGTTGACCTACACGACGACCTGGGCCTCGAATCTATACAGAAATACATGAAGTCAGCGTCGGAACGGTACTTCGATAAGGCTATGCGTCATGATAATCGCCTTATCGTAGCCGCCGCTGACTACTTCCCGAATCCTGATCATGCAGGAGCCAGTCACCGTCGACGCCCTAGACACGTCCTTACGGATCCATCAGATCCAATAACCTTTGCACTAGACGCCTTCAGCTCTAGGAGCAGGCTTAGGGACCTCGGTAACCGTACTCGTCGAACTCGACAAAGAGTTCGCCGTGCAACCTAACCCATGAATCAGCTCGCTGAGTTTCTCGCCGGATCTTCTCAGCGGATCGCGATTCCGATCCGGTAGTAGATTCATTCGCGAAGCAGCTACTCTTGAGTTGTTAGGTCTCCTTCGGAGGCGCTCGGGCAGCTGTTAGCAAATCCCACCCCTCCTGGCTGAGCCTTTGCTCGCCCACCTGTCCTGGTGAAACTGGAAAGGCCTCCGGGCCAACAGTAATCCTTCAATCATAAAAAAAAAAAAAAAAAAAATGATGAAACATTTCATCAATATGTCAAGAACTATTCAAAACTATTTAGAAAAGTTTGTTTAGCGGCAAAATCTTTACACTTAAGTGATTTAATAAAAAATGCCCCTGACAAGATAAAGATGACTTGGAACATCATAGGTAGAGAAAGTGGAAAAGTCAGAAATAGCCACCATGAATTCTCATTAAAGGTAGATGATAAATTGGTAACTAGTCATAAAGATGTGGCTAATGCGTTTGAAAAGTTTTTCTCTGACATTCCAGTTTCAACTACTACTTCTCAAAATTCATCCCCCATTGCAGCTAAAATATTATTGCATAACAATGTTAACAAATGTAATGAAATTTTTAAATTTAAGAAAATTAATTCAAGCAATATTATAAAAAGTTTTAATAGCCTTAATGTAAAAAATACAGCTGACTTGTGGGGAATATCAGTAAAGGTATTGAAGTCTGTAATAGACATTATTGCTCCTCATCTTGTTAGTATTTTTAATGACTGTATTAGGTGTGGTGTATTTTTTGACTTAATGAAATATAGTAAAGTGATTTCTCTTTTTAAATCTGGTAGTACTGATGACCCCTCTAACTATAGACCTATTTCAGTACTCCCTACGTTGAGTAAAATATTTAAAAAAATTATTTTGACACAACTTTTAGAACATTTTAATTCAAATAACCTGCTTCATAATAAACAATTCGGGTTTACCAGGGGTCGCTCTACAACTGATGCAGGTGCTTATCTAATCAAAAATATCTTTCAAGCTTGGGAGGAATCACATGATTGTCTTGGAATTTTCTGTGACTTATCCAAAGCATTTGACTGTGTTGAACATGAAACATTGGTGAGAAAACTACATCACTATGGTATGAGGATGGTGCATTGGAACTTATTACTTCCTATTTATCTGGAAGGATACAAACAGTAGATGTGAAAGGTAATAGATCTTCAGGCACCCTGTTGAAAATGGGTGTAGGTACCTCAGGGTTCCATTTTGGGTCCTTTTTTATTTCTAATATATATAAACGATTTGCCTAGTTTTATTGAGTCCCGACACGAGGTCGTATTATTCGCAGATGATACATCTTTATTATTTAAAATTAAACGACAATTACAAGTCTATGACGAAGTGAATGATGCGATTTCGTGTGTGGTTCATTGGTTCCGTATCAATAACCTATTATTGAATAGTAAGAAAACTAAATGTATTAAATTTACTTTAAAATGTATTAAATCATCTTTAAATGTGAGACAAGTAGATAGTAATGTAATTGTTTCTGAGGAATCATTAGAGCTTGTTCAGTCACCCGTATTTCTTGGTATAACAGTGGACTCCAAACTGCAGTGGGGACCTCATATTCATAAATTGGCGGGTAAGCTCAGCTCTGCAGCATACGCAGTAAAAAAAATTAGAATGTTAACAAATGCGGACACGGCTCGTTTAGTTTACTTTAGTTACTTCCACAGTGTCATGTCCTATGGCAATTTGCTATGGGGCAATGCGGCCGATATAGAAATGATATTTATTCTGCAGAAAAGAGCTATACAGCTCTTAGCAGAGTGCTATTTATAATATGCACTCAAGGGAATCCTTGAGGGAAAAATTTAATGAAATTAAAGTTCCCACTATGCCATCCCAGTACATCTTTGAAAATTTGATGTATGTTCGTAAACATATTGAGGAGTTTCTTAAAATGTCGGACATACATAATAGAAATACTAGAAACAAACACAAGCTTGTTGTGCCGAGGAGTAGGTTACATAAGATACGAAATTCATTCGGGTGTTTGTCTGTGCGCCTGTACAACAAAATCCCACAAGATGTTCAGAACCTACATATACATAGGTTTAAGAAAACTATTAAAGAACATCTGTGCAATAAAGCTTACTATAAAGTCAATGATTATCTAGAAGATTGCACAAAGTGGGAATGAGCTGCTCGCTCCGGGCATTTCAATATTGTAATCATTATTATGTTATTATACTCATGTAAAAATGAATATTTAAAAAAAAATCTAATATTTAAAAATAATCTAATATTAAAAAAAAAAAAAAAACATGCCCGCTGAGCTTCTTGACAATTCTTCTCAGGACGGAGGCTAGTTCTTGTGAATTGGCGGTAGTTCTTTTGACGTTCAACAAGTATGTACTTTCATTTATGTTGAATAAAAATTTTTTGATTTGATTTGATTTTGATATACATTATATTCAGTTCACATATACCTAACTTTTTGGCAAATGTGGACATTTACGGTAAAAGTGTACATTTCTCAAGAGTGTACATACATTTACCGTAACATATGTATTATCGCTTGTGTTATCGAGCGGGTCAATTAACTACTTACAATCAGAAGTTGCGACGACGCATTAAATAGAAAATCAAACGTGCTTTAAAAGTTTATTATTTATTTTATTTTATTTTTTTATTGCTTTTATAGGTGGACGAGCTCACAGCCCACTTGATGTTAAGTGGTTACTGGAGCCCATAGACATCTACAACGTAAATGCGCTATCCACCTTGAGATATAAGTTCTAAGGTTTCAGTATAGTTACAACGGCTGCCCCACCCTTCAATCCGAAACGCTGCTTGCTGCTCACTGCTTCACGGCAGAAATTCACATTATTCACAATATAGCATTAATAATTTTTTAAGTTAATCATAGGGTATTTTAGCTGGCAGACATGTTTTATGCATTTTTTTTCTCTCCTTTAGATTGAAACTTTATTCATAGTAAATTTATATTATGAGAAAATTTCATGTCATTGACAAAGTATGAATATATACTTATATACATAGAGTATTATCTTGATTATTTAAATTGATTAATTAAATTTAAAAATAACGAAATATTCCCCAGAAAAATCTTAATCTCCGACTTCCTCCTTTTTTATTTATTTAAAGCCGATAATAATATACAATTTTAACAAAAACGAAAACCAGCTTAAAACAAAGAAATTAAGAATATCATCAATGTAGTTTAAATCAGTTAAATATGGATTGTTAAGAATTACTTGGGAAGTACTAGTCAGATTTTGATAAAATTTAAATGGGACCACATAAAAACTCCGAATTGACCAACCGAAACGAATTCAAATTCAAATTCAAAATCATTTATTTCAACTTGGATGTCATCAAAAACACACTTGTTGAATGTCAAAATGTAAAAGAAAATGTTAACTCTACCACCGCGGCACCGGTTCCAAAAAAAGCCACAGTCCTGAGAAGAACCGGCGAAACAAACTCAGCGGGCTTTTTTTTTTTTGTATTTTCTCAACTATTTTCTTTTTTTTTTAAACAAGAAAACATATTTACAGTATACAAAAAAACAAGTCAAAAAAATACAATTCAAATAAATAATAATAATAATGAAAAATGAAAAGGCCAGGAGCGAACGCCTCATTCCCACGTAGTGCCATCTAGTAAAAAATCCTTAACTTTATAATATGCCTTGTTGCACAAACGTTCCTTGACAGTTTTCTTAAATCTATGAACAGGTAGTAGTTGAACGTTTTGTGGGATCTTGTTGAAAAGCTGTACACCCAGCCCCCTGAAAGAGTTGCTTATTTTCTTAATTCGAGCCGCCGGCAACGCAAGCCTATGTTTGTTCCTAGTGTTCACATTATGCAAATCGCAGACTCTGGGGAATTCTACAATGTTTTTACGCACGTACAATAAATTTTCAAAAATGTATTTTGAATTGACCAACCGAAACGACTTCTGCACTGAAGTCGTCGTGGCTAAAGGATAAGACGTCCGGTGCATTCGTATCTAGCGATACAGCGGTGTTCGAATCCCGCAGGCTGGTACCAATTTTTCACTGTGAAGGAATAAAATTGTGTAATAAAAATCAAAGCCGCAAAATTATAATTTGCGTAATTACTGGTGGTAGGACCTCTTGTGAGTCCGCACGGGTAGGTACGACCGCCCTGCCTATTTCTGCCGTGAAGCAGTAATGCGTTTGAACTTATATCTCAAGGTGGGTGGCGCATTTACGTTGTAGATGTCTAAGGGCTCCAGTAACCACTTAACACCAGGTGGGCTGTGAGCTCGTCTACCTATATAAGCAATTAAAAGTGGTGTTCTCAATCCGACTGTTTTGAATGTGTATTTAATATTCATCATGATTAATACACATGCCATATATTTTTTGGATATTTTTTTTTCCCATTTGAAATTCTGATCGGTACATAGTCTTTGAGTTATCCTTATTACTGCATATTTAATAGTCTTCGATTACATTGATTAATGACATCGATTACATGTCTTTTTTTTTAATATTTTTAATATTATTTAATTCTGTTAAGTCTCTAATTCCTGTAGTACAGGGAATCCTAGTTTGGAACCAGATGAACATGTGTGATTTGTCCTCGGTTATTTTTCAATTTTTTATTAAATCTAACTTTTCCCTGAAGTCACCCGTCTGTTTATTTCACTTTAATTCTATGGGAATTATATTTCTTTGTATGTTTGTCTTGTATACGTTTTATATACGTTTAAAATATTCATCTGGATGTGATGAAACTCAGTACTCTTGTTGTTGGCACTCCAGGGTACTTTTGTGTCATAATATCACACGTATGATAAGTGGCGCGTAAGTACTGGCAAGAAATGATTGTTTTTCACACAATTAGCGATAGTCGAAGAGCGAAGCAATACCGTGTTCCACTGGTCGTAATTATAGCACGCCATTTCGGATCGTTCCAACCCACTATTGGTGCTTTTAGGTACCACAAGCACCGGTCATCGTTTTCGTCGAACCCGTCGCTTGTGATGAAGGGCTCGGCGAGTAAATTTACCCACAGACACAGCCCACTGAGTTTCTCGCCGGATCTTCTCAGTGGGTTTCGTCTCCGCTCAGGTGGTAGATTCTGCGAGGCACTGCTCTTGCTAGGGCTAGTGTTAGTAACGTGCCCAGGGTAGAGCCCCGTGAGCTCACCTACTCGTCCGGTTACGCTGGCATAACCCGCTAAGGATACCGGCTTAGATAGGAAAAAAAATAATTATAAAAAAGCTGTATATGTTTGCGTGTATGTAGAATAATTAATTTAATTTTGTGTGATGTTATCGTCATTTATTCATTTTAATACACATTTATGTTTACCAGTAAGCTGCAAACAGCGATCCAGAGAAGACGCCTATAAATAACAAAATGTTCGTTTACTTGATATTTATCGCTTCGTTTTTCTTATTAATTCATTTAGCTTTCAATTATAATTCGAAAGCCGTGATGATGAATAAAGTTCCTGGTCCAAAGTTGTCGTTCATTCTCGGGAATGCACCAGAGATAATGATATCCTCACCAGGTAAATTATTTTCAATTTTATTAACTGTGAAGAGATAACGATTTAAAACTTAAAATACAAAATGCATCTATATTTAAACAGAGAGTAGTGAACCTTCATTTTCATCAGTAGCAGACCTTGAAATAATAATATTAATAGTAATGGTACATATGGTGGTTAATGGTACAAAAGTGTTAAGAAAAATAAGCGACAGTATACTTATGCTCCTTCTGTGTTTCGGTTCGTACTGGGGTACTGTACTGGGGTTATCACTGGGCACTCCGAAGTGATGATCCTTTGACCGACATGTGAACCGTTGCGGCGGTTCGCCCGGTCCTCGGTGACTGGATGATTCGCGACAGCGGATGTCTCATCTTCCGGCTGGCGTAGGTGCTTTTTTTTTATTGCTTAGATGGATGGACGAGCTCACAGCCCACCTGATGTTAAGTGGTTACTGGAGCCCATAGACATCTACAACGTAAACGCGCCACTCACCTTGAGATATAAGTTCTGAGGTCTCAGTATAGTTACAACGGCTACCCCACCCTTCGAACCGAAACGCATTACTGCTTCACGGCGGAAATAGGCGGAGTGGTGGTACCTACCCGTGCGGACTCCCAAGAGGTCCTACCACCAGTGAATGCTGACCGAGTACGGTTGTTTCGGGAAGTACTTCCACCTGATCGGAGCTGAGTCGACGGCAGAGTGCCATCACTGTGAATGTAACTTGGACACGGCGAAGCCTACGCTCGCAGATTAAACCACACGAGATGCTCCTATTCTGCGAATGCAATATCCTGCAAAGCAGTCGGCGCGGCGCGAGAGAGAGCATTCTTTTTTCTTCGCACTAAATCCATAGCCACCGAGCAAGGGGTCAGGATAACGACCTGGCCTGAATTCTGGACTCCTAAGCGTTTCTGTTCTAGCGGGGTATCCCGGGTGTATGAGTTAGTTGAGCCGTCTTGACGGTCTTCGGATAGCCCATCGAGCGACAGGCCCAGCGGTCGTGGCGCCGACGACCACGGGTTCAACGTCCAGTAGGAGCTAGATGACGGGGAGATATTCGCTTCCCGCGGAATCCATTCCTTTATCCCTAGCATGCCTATTCTCATCTTCGAAGCGGATGGTTGAGTAATAGGGAGTTTTAGTCGGTTCAACTGCGACAAAACCCACCTACCACTTCCAATGTGTTGGCGGTAGAGCGCTGACTTTTTCCCAACTTAAAAAAAACTTGTTTCACTTAATATAATATCACAGAGTAGCATTAGGTAATTGCATAAAATGTTATGGTGCATCAGAATTATACTATCTAGTGAAGAAAATTCTCATTCTCAGCATAATTAAATTTTTCGAACCATTCAAATTTTTCAGTAGATTTCCATTATTCATGGGTAGTTTCTTAGTTTTGCCGTAAATATTTAAACAAAGAAATCATCATTATTTGTTATTATCGCAGTACGCTAGTTCACACATTAATATAATTAATTATCCTCTTTTTTATAATATCAAGTTCACTCAAATTATTTCTTGTTTTGAATACAATCATTTAGGCGCTGTGCCTAGTTTTCGACTTGATCAAACGTTTAATCGATATTTCACAAATCTAGTGATTGGATTATTGTTTTAATTTAATTATAACTAATTCTTAAATTCTTTTGCTAGTGCACTTTATGTTTTCCGAACAGCTGATTATTGCTTTTCTGGCCAAAACTCAGCAGAACACACTATGAAATTTAAGGGTGACACTATGCGTGCTTACAATTCTAGTACTTAGAAGTCTTAGAATTCGAACTCAATTTGAGCAGTAATACAAAAAATGTTGATAGCAGCAATACTAAATAAAGCTGTAATTGTATTTTTTTTATTATGTGGATTTTTCAAATTAAACCAAGGCCGTAACATTCCAACTTGTTTCTCTTTGCAGGAGGCCTAAATCAAGTCTGGGAAAAATTATAAATTTATCAGTAATTGTGTAAATTTTGCATATTTTTTGTGTTATTTTTAATGAATAATGCTGTTTCATCGTCAATTTAAAAGAAACAATTTGTACCTGCGAGTGGGATTTGAACTTAGGCATAGTTGCATCATTTCATACGAGTTCACAGAACGAATGACGGAATCTTGTAACGAACAGCCGCCGTTGCCCTAGACATGCTAGTTCAGATAGTAGTGCTACGTCGGAACTTTTCAGTGGATGGCAACTGCGAATTCGACTGTAAATTCAGCGAAGCACTGCTCTTGCTAGGACAGATGTTCGCAAAACCTCTCAGGCTGGGCTCTCGTGATATCTCCTACCAACCAAGAGGCTACTATTCATGCCATTGATCATACTACTCATGCCATGCCATAGGTAGTACTTGAATCTATATCTATCTTCTTCTTCTATCTATATATATAATAATGAATTGCTGTTCGTTAGTCTCGCTAAAACTCGAGAACGGCTGGACCGATTTGGCTAATTTTGGTCTTGAATTATTTGTGTAAGCCCAGAGAAGGTTTAAAAGGTTAGATAAATATGAAAATGCTCGGAATTAAATAAAAATAACAATTTTATTTTTCCTTTGATATGTCCCCCGTCGGACGCATTCCTATTGTTTATTTTATACAAAAGTTTAGGTCTTTTATTTATCGATTGAGGCACTACGAAGTCTGCCGGGTCAGCTAGTAATAAATAAATACACTTAAATTTTTACGACTCGCGTTATCAAATTGCACCAATTTTTGTAGTCATGTCAATGTCCGATTGTTGTTCCATAAATCGTGAAGAATAGATAAAAACGACGGTAGATATTGTGTACATTCATTTTCGATCATTTCGAAAACTTTTTATGAACTCAACATAATAATTGTGTTGATAGTGTATTTTGGAATAATTTATCGAAGACCGTGATCTTGATGCCCTCAAAGACGCTTCCGCAGATTTATTTAGTTTTAGTGAAGTAAAGCATATTGACGGCGCGCGGTTTACGAATAAGTCTGTTTTAAATTATTGAAGCTGCGAAGTCTTTCGTGTTCATCTTAAGCGTAGAACCTCATGTATCGGGAAGGTCAGATGCACTTGATGGGTGAAAAAAAATGAGACATGAAGTCAAACTCTTTAATTTATTGTATACAAATATTCAAAGCCAAAAGTATGACTACTTTGTGGTTACAATAAACAAAAAGAAGGTATATATCCGTACGGAATCACATTAAGCCACATAAATATTATCTAATTCTACAAAAAAAACTGTGCTTGCAAATTGAAGCACGTAAAAGAAGTGAAACTTCTTGTGCGGTGTGTAGTAATTTGATTTTCGTGATGAACGTGAACGTATCACCATAGTAAATAAAATAAAAAAGACAGACGTCTTAACTTTCATATGCCATTCATATGAACTTCAATTCATAATTACTTATTTATTTATTAGGTTGTATTTAATAGAAAAACTAACTTATGAATTAATTACCAACCTTCGAATAGTCTACAGACTGCAAAAGCTTGTATATATATTTATATTGTACTAGCTGTACCCGTCAGCTTCGCTGGGCATTTAAAATTAACATTATTATTTATTGTCATTATTATTAGGGAGTCCAAAACTCATATATAAATTTTAGCCTATCCATTAAGTACATGTATTTTCTACGTGGATACCAAGTTTCATGTCAATCGGATGCATGGTTCAGTAGTTATAATGGAACATCCGTAAAAACCACTGCAGATTTATATATTAGTATAGATTATATTTTTTTATATTGAAGGTACATTTTATCTGCTGGTACGCAGAGAAATTGTAATAAGTAGTTTTAATTCTGAATTAATTTACGTTCTTTTTCAAAATGAGATAGGCATGCAAGAAGCAAGCACTCAGTTGGATACTTTAATATATTTTTTTCCATATTTAACTCTTTACAACACAAGCATATAGTATATAATTAATTTGTAATATATCTTTACATTTTATTCGCAGTTGAGTTAATGAAACTGGGCAGGAAATTCGCAAGTCGCTGGGATGGAATATATAGGATTTGGGCGTTTCCTTTGTCCGTTATAAATATATTCAATCCGGATGACGTAGAGGTAGGTATACACAATCAGTTGTTATGTTTAAGAATTTATTTTTAAAACGTATAAGACATATCTATCGCAAAATGTGAGACGTGACAAGGTTACTTTAAAAGTTCAGTGTTAACTTTGTTTGTTCTAAATGGGTAGATGTGCTATTTGTTGGCTCACGGAGTCTTCGTTTTTTTTTCTTACCTTTTTTTTTATTGTTTAGATGGATGGACGAGCTCACAGAGCACCTGGTGTTAAGTGGTTACTGGAGCCCATAGACATCTACAACGTAAATGCGCCACCCACCTTGAGATATAAGTTCTAAGATCACAGTATAGTTACAACAATCTACTATATAGTTACAACAATCTACTAGTAACCTCAAGGGGTTATACTAGATTCGCAGAACGAGTAGGTAAGTTCACGGGGCTCTTAACTGATGTTGCTAACGCTAGCCCTAGCTAGGGCAGTGCTTCGCAGAATTTGCCACCGACTCGGATAGGCGACCCACTGAGAAGATCCGGCGAGAAAGTCAGTGGGCAAATTTGTGATAAATTGCCGTGTATCGCGTCACGTCGCGTGGCTTCATGTCGCTTGTTACGAGTTTTCACCACCATGTAAGGTTGATCCACCATTTAAGGCGGAGCCAATGGCCGTATTGTACATCCCACTAGTTATTTCCCAACGATACAACGATAGTTACAACTATTGCAGGTTTGATGTTTTTGACACGATGTTATTCTTTAATCGTGAAAGTAATTCGTGTAAATGTTATCAGTGTTTCGCGCCAGGCGCTTAGTTTTTTAGTCTATGAATTATTTAGAGTGAACCAACGCACGTGTCAATTTGAATGTTTCTCGGTTTCTTTTTTATAGGTGATAGTTTCGACCACAAAACACAACGAAAAGAGTTCTGTATATAAATTTTTGAAGCCGTGGCTTGGGGATGGATTGCTAATAAGTAAAGGTAAATTGTTACATACATACATTGTTAACTCATTCGTCTGATTAAGACAACGATTGGTGAGTATCGAATACATAAAGAATATATATAATTCGGTTACTGGTTTCCAATTAGAGGTGACGTAATCGACGATCTTATATTAAATTTTTTTTTTAATAACATACCCTAATGTTCATAGTGCTTATCGAAACACTGTTATCAACTATGATTAAAAAAAAAAATGTCTCAATTTCCAGGAGAAAAATGGCAGCAAAGAAGAAAAATCCTTACGCCCGCTTTCCACTTCAATATCTTGCGACAGTTCAGTGTCATAATTGAAGAAAACTCTCAACGTTTGGTGGAATCATTGGAGAAATGCATCGGAAAACCTATAGACATAGTACCTGTAGTATCAGAGTATACACTGAATTCCATTTGTGGTTAGTTTATTATTGATCGCATTCAAAAAAATTTACTCGTCAATATAAAATTAGGCATTTTAATAATGCTTCATTAGGTATCGTTTATCGAAAATGTACTCATCGTTCAGTACAATCAGTATTAGTTATTATGACCCAAGGCCGTCCATAATCGTTACGCAATTGCTATTTTAGAGAAATAACGACCTGGGAGCGTGTATTTTAGTTCGTATAAAAACAGTTTGTCTATTGCATAACATTCCCTATTTTACGTATTAGGAATAAATGATTTCAGCAAGTCAATCTATCCAGTAGTAGTTGTTTTCTGTTGATTCACATATTATTTTCGATGGCATTTATTCAACTCAAAGACATTTATTGAAGTTGTACATTGAAGCATGTACAATATGTGCTTAGGGACAATAACTGCTGCACCACGGAGACCAAGTTAGAATTCCGGTTGGTATTTTTGTTAAGGAAATTAGGTATTCGAGGTTTGGGTGTACAGGTTTTTCTGCCCGCTGAGTTTGTTTCGCCGGTTCTTATCAGGACTGTGGCCTTTTTTGGAACCGGTGGTAGACTTAACATTGTTATTTATATTTTGACATTCAACAAGTGTGTTATGCTGACATCTAAGTTGAAATAAATTATTTTGGATTTGAATTTGAATTCTCAATTATATGTTTCCGGCATACATAAAATGAGAAAACTGTAGCTTCTAGTCGCTAAATGTGAAACACATAATATGTATTTGTTTGTTTTTAACTGGAATGCTTTACTCATTGACATGCTCTTGAAATGCAGTCTACGCAGTGACCGTATATTTTGTACATTCAGTTCTCTTCTAACGCTTGCAATAGAAACAAATAAACAAAATAAACCTGTAAAATTTATGGGTTATCATGAAAATCAATGGAACCTATCTTGTCTATGAGTGTCAGATGGAAACGTAAATATAAAATGTTATGTATTTTCTATTACATTCTTTTCCCAGAGACCTCAATGGGCACTCAACTAAGCGACAAAACAGAAGATGCGTGGAAGGCATACAAGGACGCCATATATGAGCTCGGACCGTACTTCTTTCAAAGATTTACTAGGGTTTATTTATATTTTGACATTATCTTCTATTTAACATCTTTATGGAGAAAAATGAAAAAACCTTTAAAGTCACTCCACGGATTTACTTCTACCGTTATAAAAGAAAGGAAAATTTACGTTGAACAAAATGGTGTTAAATTCGGCGAGGACGTCAACGATGATGACCTTTACATATACAAAAAGAGGAGAAAAACTGCCATGCTGGATTTACTGATAGCTGCGCAAAAAGACGGAGAGATCGACGATCACGGAATACAGGAAGAAGTGGACACTTTTATGTTCGAAGTTAGAATCGTTATGTCATTACGCAAATATTCGCATAAATATTTTCATTTATTGGCCTAATTGCAACCATCTGGTGCAAAGCAATTACCAGAGATCATAGGTACAATCGTTGCAAAGCTTTTAAATCGGAAGCCGTGATAGCTTCGCAATTGTAATAGAAATTTATAGTTACTCCTTACGAGACTGTAAACATGCCAATCACCTTGTTTTTATCGGGTTTAATTCTTATTACAAGATGTTGTTGATGCATCGAGGAATTCATTCGTAAACACATGATTACATGACTAAGAATACATCGAATAATCTGAACTAGTGGTCACTTGGTAGTCGAAATTCGACTATAATTAATTGGAATTATAAGTTTGTACATTATTATGATTCTATTGTCAAATACTATTATACTTCGAGATTTCACCAAGACTACACTTTAGACAAATATCAATAAAGACAAACAATATTAATCTATTGTCAATTTGACCACAGACTTTAAGGAATAACGAAAGTTTGACAATAAACAAATATTAAGCATGCGTGTGTGTCTGTGTCAAATACATGGTAGTGTGTGTAACGTTTTTTTTAAATTGATTTAATGTATTTTTTATGCATAATTTAAGAAAATATTAAAATTCTGCACTCATCCTGTATATTCTCTATAAGTGTGGGAAATTTCATACTCCTCCGTCCCCGCAATTTTCGTAAAAAGGGATACAAAGTTTTTGCTTCACGTATTAATATATAGATGACAACAGAGAACAAACTTCAAAGGACATTACAAAAAATTATAATTACTTTGATTATTTCAGGGCCACGATACCACTGCGTCTGGATTGACATTTTGTTTTATGCTACTCGCCAATCACAGAGCAGTTCAGGTACGTATTTTGTAACATTTCTAATTTTAATAATAAGATTATAGTGTTTTAATCTGCAAGTTATTTATTCGATGTTTTAGTTATTATGAAATTGATACTAAATTTGATATAGCGAAAAACAGTTCTGTATGCTGTGATCTAAACATCAGATGCAACTCGACAAAAAAAAGTTAAGTTTGGAACTATAAACAAATAATTTCCTATATTTTTTTGACTGAATGTAATTAATAATTTTAGTATTATTATTACAATAATTAATAATTCATAACCGTTGTAAGTGAGTAGTAATGTTTTTATTTTTTATTGCTTAGATGGGTGGACGAGCTCACAGCCCACCTGGTTAAGTGGTTACTAGAGCCCATAGAAATCTACGATGTAAATGCGCCACCCACCTTGAGATATAAGTTCTAAGGTCTCAGTATAGTTACAACGGCTGCCCCACCCTTCAAACCGAAACGCATTACTGCTTCACTGCAGAAATAGGCAGGGCGGTGGTACCTACCTGCGCGGACTCATAAGAGGTCCTACGACCAGTAAGTAAATCTTATAAGTAAATTATATAATAATTATGTAAGTAAATTATATAATAATTATGTCAGACATATCAAAGTAATCTAAATCACTACATTTGTGATTACACTTCACCGTTTCTAATTAAAGACTCGATGTCAATTAATCATTAAATTTATTATTGTAAATTCGCATTTCTGTGAATATAAATAAAATCAAATTACCTACTATTGACAAATTTTATTATTACAGGATAAGATTGTGGAAGAAATAAATGATATTATGGGAGATTCAACTCGACGCGCGAACTTGGAGGACTTGTCCAAGATGAAGTACTTAGAATGTTGCATTAAGGAGTCTTTAAGACTATATCCACCTGTACATTTTATTAGCCGTAGCTTAAACGAGCCTGTTGTTTTAAGTATGTATACATGTTAATAAATATTCATAAACACGATCCACTAACGGTGCTTTTAGGTACCTCAAGCACCGGTCACCGTTCTCGTCGAACCCGTCGCTTGCGACGAAGGGCTCGACGAGTAAATTAACTCTCAGACACAGCCCACTGAGTTTCTCGTCGGATCTTCTCAGTGGGTCGCGTTTCCGATCCGGTGGTAGATTCTGCGAAGCACGGCTCTTGCTAGGGTTCGTGTTGGCAACGTCGTCAGGTTTGAGCCCCGTGAGCTCACCTACTAGTTAAGGTTCCGCTGATATAGCCTCTCAATGCTATCAGCTTAGGTAGGAAAAAAAATCATAAACATATTAATAAAGTCGCCGTGGTCTAAGGAATAAGACGCTCAATGTAATCGTATCCAGATTTTATAACGGGGTTCGAATCGCGACGGCAGTTTTTTTTTTTTTCAAATTCGTACTTACCGAAGAGGTTTTCACGGTCGATTACCAGAATGAAATAATACAAAGCAATAAAAATCAAACTTGAAAATTAGTTTTGCGTATGTACGTGCCTGTCTTCTTGTTTGTGCTTACAGTCACCTTTTCCCTCGAAACAGTGATGCATTCTGGTTCGAAGGGTAAGGATAGCTGTTCAATTCAAATGAAAATTCAAACTCATGTCTAAAAGGTACCTACATTTATATAATTGGCGGCATTCTCTTTGTGATGTTATTGGAGTTCGAGAACCATTCAACTCCAGACAGCACGTGGGCTCTTTAATTACCAATACAAAAAAAAAAACTTGTTATTTTATAATAATAATAAAACATAATGCAGGTAACTATGAAATACCCGCCGGTTCGTTCTGCCACATTCACATCTTCGACCTGCATCGACGCGCCGACATATACGAAGATCCACTAGTCTACGATCCAGATCGGTTCTCTCAAGAAAACAGCAAAGGACGACATCCGTACGCATACATACCATTCAGTGCTGGACCGAGAAATTGCATTGGTAATATGTAATAACCATTGTATTTAATGTTTTTGGCTTTCAAAATAAGCCTATTTTTTTTTTATAGCCGTTCCCACGCCACTTGTCTGTGTTTTCCTTGTTAATGCTATATTTAGGTTGGAAGATACAAAACAATACGTATAATAATAATGATAAAATGTTTATTTTGTAATACCTAATACGCATTGAATTGATACTTTTTAATATACCGTACGAGTATCTATTCGTTCAAAACGAGCTGGATTTGAAAATTTCTAAATTTGAAAACGGTTTGTTTTGTAATATTGAAGAATTACCTGAGTGCATAGTAATTTTGCGGTAGGCGGCAGTTTGGTTCTGTCATTTGCTGTGCCGATATCCGCAAACGGTACGAGGGCGACACTGAAAATTTCGGGAATTAACGAAGTGACACAACATTACTATTTAAAAATGTATTTATTGCTTTTCGAAGTATTCTCCGCGAAATTTTACACATTTTTCCATACGATGAAACCAATCATTGAAGCAACCATTCCATTCGGAAGTTGGGGTCTCCAAAATGGCCGTTTTGTAGGCGTCCACAGCTTCTTCAGGTGATGAAAATCTCTGTCCACGCAATTTATTCTTTATTTTAGGGAAAGTATAGAAATCATTAGGGCTTAGGTCGGGGCTGTACGGCGGATGGTCTAATAATTCTATGTTTTCTTGCTCTAAAAACTCTTTTGTTCTGTGCGCGGTGTGAGAACTCGCATTGTCGTGATGGAGGATGATGCGGCGGTTGCAGTTCTCTTTACGGAGTTCAGAAACGACCTGTGGCAAACAAATGCTAGCATACCATTCTGTATTAACCGTTCTTTGTCCCTAAAGAGGAATAGTCGTAACATGGCCGGTTTTGGAGACAAACGTGGCCACCATTTTTTTTGCAACACTCCGTGAACGAACAATTTTTGTTGGCTTTAACTCATTTTCGAACACCCAAACTCGTGACTGGTTTTTTGTTTCGGGTTCGTACGCGTATATCCAGGATTCGTCACCTGATACAATGTTGTATACAGCATTTGAGGATCCTGCGTGGAATCTTTCGAGAGTTCTGACGCACCAAGTAACGCGAGCCGCTTTTTGCTCTTCACAGAGCGAATGCGGTATCCATCGGGAAAACAACTTTTTTACACCTAATTGTTCATGCAAGATTATTTGTATTTGACTCATGCCAATGTCTAAAGTTGCCTGAATTTCGCGGTATGTCACATGTCGATCTTCCTCAATCAGCTTACGCACAGCATCAACGTTTTCTTGGGTGACTGCAGTTTTTGGACGACCTTGACGGGGATCATCACTGAGCTTGACACGTCCACGTTGAAACTCAGCAAACCAGCGATAAATTGTGGTTTTGGATGGGGCTTCATCACCAAATGCAGAAATCATCCGGTCAACGCACTGTTTTTGTGTTAAACCACTTCGAAAGTCATAATAAATCATCGCTCTTGAATTTTCTCGAGTCAATTCCATTTTCTCAACGACTAAACAAGTTTGACAAAACCTCGTGACAAGACCGAGAATCTTTTTTTAAATAAATAAATGGTATTCGATTTTTAAAACCAAGGAGTTTTCAATTAAAAAGATTTTAATATGACAGGAACAGTGGAAATATTCCATTCCCGATACCTTTAGTGCAGCCTAGTATCATAAGATGGCGCGACTTGGACACGGCGGAGCATACGCTCGTCGTCTGCCTCGCATGGGAGGGGTGGCGCCGTGACCTCCTCGCAAAAATAGGAAAAACTTGTCGTTGCCGAGTGTTGTGATATCGATGCTCGGCGGCGACGAGTCGTGGAAGGCGATGCTCGACTTCTGCGAGTGCACCATCTCGCAGAAGGAGGCGGCGGTGCGCGTGAGAGCCGCACAAGCCCGCCGACGTCGAGCGGGGCCAGGGAGGTGGATTTCAACCAAGCCCTGGCCCTCTAAGTGCTTCGGGTCCACCTCACATGTCGGTCTGGGGACCAGCGACCTAAGAAGACGACGTGCAAGCTGCTCTGCACGTGTTTTACGCAAGAGCATCCGGGTGGTGGAAGGCTGGCTATCTTCGACCCACGCTGGTTCTGGCCCAGCGGGGTATTCCGTAGGATAACTCACTCTAACCTCCGCCATCTAGGCGGGCTTCGGATAGCCTGCCGACCGAGAGGGCTGGTGGTCGTGGCGCCGAAGACCACTGGTCCGGCGTCCCGAGGGGGAGGGCGATGGGAGAGATGTGCTTCGCACTAAACATTTCACTTTCCCCTCTTTGCCTTTTCATTAGTTCTGCCTCATGCGAGGTTCGCACGTGGGTTGTTGAGCGACAGGAGGTTTTAGTCAGTTCGACTCTGACATGCCTCGCCCTCCATCCCCAGTGGAGGGCGGAAGTCCGGCGATTTCCTACTGACTAAAAAAAATATATATCATAAGATGGCCCGTAAGCTTCGTCTGCCTGTAGAGTAAAAAAACACAACAAAACTAATGTTGAGACTTACCCTGTTGAAAACCTATTTAAAATAGACTCTTGAAAGCGATCTATCTATTTTTGTTATCTTCAGGTCAGAAATTCGCCATGATAGAAATGAAATCTGCCGTTGCTGAAGTACTGCGAAAATATGAACTTGTGCCGGTAACGCGTCCTTCAGAAATTGAACTTATTGCCGACATCATACTGAGGAACTCTGGCCCGGTTGAGATTACATTTAATAAAAGGACCAAATAAATTTAACTTAAGCTCAAGAGAATATATTTACGACTCGATTAAATTGTGTCCAAGAAAACTGTTAACGCCGGAAATAATAAAATAAAAAAAAAACAGGACCAAGCATCAGTAAATATGTGTATTGTTACATATTTAGACGTAACAAATTTAAATTTTAAAGAAAATATATTCACTTAATTTACGCAGCATCCACAATTGAGTTTCTAAGACTAGTAAAAATGTAATATTATATATTAAATGAATATTTATGCATTATGTACATAATATGTGCTAGTGCAATATTGTGTTGTGTGTTTTTTGTGTTTATTAATTACACATACACATTTATTATGTATTTCAAAACGGCCTGAATGTTTTCATCTTTTTTATGTGAACTAAACATCTAATTTTCTTTATATTATGTACTTTTATCGTTATAAAATCAGTTTTATCTATAATATTTAATTGTATAAACGCTGAATAAATACATTATACTTTTTGTTTCAGTAATACCGAACATTATTTCTAAAAATCCCCTTATTTTATTTATTTAAACATCTGCATAAGTATCTTACAAACACAAGGGCATTTTCATCCAATAAAATTTCTACTAACAATACTGTTTTGGTCGAAGGATTGAAACTTTATTTCTTAGATTTGTTGGCGGTACTCCAGGGATAGCTTCTGGCTCACTTGCGACTGCTATGAAGCTTTTCAGCTGTTATTTGCACATCAGGGAAGCTTTAGCGTTGAGTATCTATACCATCAATTTCCGAATGTCAATGCTTAAATGATCTAAATATATTTAAAGGGACAAAGACAAAAGAGTTCAGTACCTTTTTTTCGTTTGTTAAATGACATTTTTTATTTTGTATTTGCGAGATTTGGTGTTATCAATAAACAAAATTGTAGGCGTTAATTTTGTTTTTAACACAATAAAACCTAAATAACAAATAAACGATCGAATGATCATAGAATTTCGACCACTAGGGGAAAAGTAATTTACGTACAAAAATAATAATAATAGTATAATAATCTCGTATCTCGTATGTCGTATCACTCTTGTCAGAGCGGTCGTGGTCGTCATCCGGCATCATTGTTGTGGGCAGATGTTATGCTCCTCACGAGCAATCGCCACTCCTCCCGGTTTTTGGTGAGCCTGGTGCACTCATGCAAACAGCCGCCAACTGCCGACTTGATCTGGTCGGTCCATCGCATGGGCACCCTTCCACGCGGTCTGGTGCCTTCTACTTTGCCCTGAACGACAAGGCGCTCCATGGAGTCATTTCCTCGACGGGAGACATGTCCAAAAAATGATAGTATGCGTCCATACACGAGCTCCGAAAGACGCTGCTTAATGCCGAGTTCTCGAAGAATGGAGATATTGGTGCGAAGTTCCGTCCATGAAATACCAAGCATTCGTCTCCAGCACCACCTCTCCAGAGCATCAATCTTCTTTCTCTCGACCTGCCGCAAAGTCCACGTCGTATAATAATAGTATAATAATAATAAGTAAAACGTAGAAAAGCGTCGACAATCAGTAAACACATACGAAATTAATATCGCAATTTGTATTGGTTGTCTTTGATTACTATTTATTGTTGTTCAAGTCTGAGCGAAGTCCACCTTCATTTTAAATGATAACGACTGGTATTGGCGGGTTCAAGCGACCAATAATGAACTATAAATAGTATGATTGTAATGGAATTAAATGATAAATAGTATCGGCTTATTGAAAATCAGTCTAGTTACAAACCTTACTTACGAATGACTTTTAAATTATATTATTTAGATTCGTGCTTTTTTTCGTTCTGTTGTATTCCAATTAACTCAAAATGTGGATGTACTTTATTCTTATTTTACTTCTGTTGCTTACAATTCATTTCTTGTTAAATTATAACTACAGAGCTAGATTACTTAGAAGAATTCCGGGACCAAGAGGTTATTTCATCGTTGGAAATGCCTTGGATGTTATTTTGTCACCAGGTAAGATTGAACTGTACTGCATTTCGTACGTAAATATTAGAGGTTAAAATATGAAATTGCCGATTTATACTGAAAATTTTTATTTTTTTTATTTTTATTTAACATATTTATTTAATCAAAATGTTTACCATTATTATCTATACATTGCTGCCATCTAGTAGGAAGGTCATATTTTATGCCTTTACGATAGAACTCTGATGATCTAGACTCTACAAACTGCGTGAAAGCATTTTGTACTGCCTCCTGGGAAGTAAACTTTTTATCACGTAGAAAATTGTCCAAATCACGAAAAAAGTGGTAATCCGTTGGAGCAAGATCTGGTGAATACGGAGGGGGACGAAGGGTTTCTAATTGCAGTTCCTGTAGATTTAAAACGGTTTCTCGTGCTGTATGTCGTCGAAGTCGTCGCGGTCTAAAGGATAAGACGTCCGGTACATTCGTATCTAGCGATGCAACGGTGTTCGAATCCCAGGCGGTTACCAATTTTTCTAATGAAATACGTACTCCTCAAATGTTCACGATTGACTTCTACGGTGAAGGAATAACATCGTGTTATAAAAATCAAACCCGCAAAATTATAATTTGCGTATACTCCGCGCGCGAGCTCCGAGGATTCGGGGGCTGAGGAAGCGGGCGGGCGTGCACCGCGCCCGACCGTCGCTTCACACCCCGCACTCTCCCAGTACTAGTGTTGACCTTAACGTGAGAGTACGCTTACCGACTCGTTGTTTTTAATTTTGCGATAGCAGTGCTAATTACGTGTGATTTCTAATATAAATAGTCTTACACTTATAAGTCTTTTTGTTTGCACAAATAGCTATTTAATTTGATGAAAAAGGAATGGCGAGCACTGGATGACTTAATGGAGGACCATTAAGTCATCCTTTTGCCAGTAATATCCCTCTAATGCTAGGACATGTTTATTATGCTAGTGCTCGCCATTCCTTTTTCATCAAATTAAATAGCTATTTGTGCAAACAGATGTTGTCGAATCATTTATTATTGAAGTATGTGAGGAGAGTGACATCAAGAGGAGAGTACATCAAATTCTTCAACTACTGATTAATCTGATTGCGAGAGTAATTAATAAGATTTCACGTTCATTTTGTTCAATAAAAATCAGTTCATTAAATGAAATTCATACGTGATCAATTGTTTTTATTTATTTATTTGAAGTACATAATACTCTCATAAAACTATTTTATAATTTACACTCGCACGAAGGCTTAAGATGTGTTAGTATCGATAGCGCAATATCGACTAATTACAACACTAGCTAATTACGTCAAAATTCCTTAAAAATCCTCGGAGCTCGTGCGTGGACAGTAAATACTGGTGATTGGACCTCTTGTGAGTCCCCACGGGTAGGTACCACCACCCCGCCTATTTCTGCCGTGAAGCAGAAATGCGTTTCCGTTTCAAGGGAGGGCAGCCGTTGTAACTATACTTGAGACCTTAGAACTAATATCTCAAGGTGGGTGGCGCATTTATGTCGTAGATGTCTATGGGCTCCAGTAACCACTTAACAACCAGGTGGGCTGTGAGCTCGTCCAAGCATATAAGCAATAAAAAAAAGATACTTGTAAACAACCTCCAGAGGCTCATCGTGACCGGTAAGGTGTATGGGAAAAGGCCTCGTGGTCGCAACCCAGTACGTTGGTCTGATCAGATTCGCACCGCTCTTGATTCCAGAGCTCACACCACCCTCCATACCGCTAGAGATAGGAACAGATGAAGAAATATCGTGCGAGAAACTGATACAGAAGGGTAGTCACGACCCTCAGCATTGAGGAATACGAACAAGGAGGAGGATAAAAAATTATATTTGTACAGTAGCGAGCTTTACTTATTAGTGGGATTCCTTACTGTTATACGAATAATATATGAACTTCAAAAACTGAAACAGGAAACCGATATAATAATTTTTAATTTTTCATATTTTGTTATTACTAGTTGGGAGGTTAAAGGGTAGTTAGTCATTGACAGAATTTTTAAGCCGGTTTAAAAAAAGAGATTTTTAATTCACAGCGTATACTAATACATTTTAGATTGAAATTTAATATTGTGACGTAGTTCACAGATAATCCTATAGCACATTATAATTGTCCGTTATTTGAACATAGAAAAAGCTGTTTAAAAATATTCATTACATTACGATACTTATATCTTTTTCAGCTGAATTATTCGCATTGACAAGAAAATATGCAACCCAATGGCCGAATTTAAATAGATTTTGGTCTTTTGGTATAGGAGCCTTAAATATTTACGGACCCGATGAAATTGAGGTATTTATATTACAAAACGTACTTGTATTCACCTACATATTTACAAATTACTATGTATGTAACTTATGAATGTAGATAGCTTAAGAATTCATCAATTATTATCGTTTATCAAGAAATAATCAATTGATATGGCTATTGTAATTGAACGCTCGCGAAGTACAACGCCATCTGTTGTCAGATAGTGGAAACACAATACTCAAAATGTGTGGAATATTCTCGTTAACTCTAGGCATGTGGTATCGGCTACAAAAGCGTTGCAGTGATGGCACGCAGTCAGTCAGTAATCGGAACTACTCTGAGCGAAACAGCGAACGAATCACTTGAAGCGAAGCGGAAGAAGCGAATTGAGAGTTTTAAAGTGTTTGTTGAGTGTTTTAAGTGTTCTAAGTGCTAATACGGTGTTAACCTGTAATTCGGTAGAATCTTTTTATTTATCCCGAGCCCTAGCGCGTAACAATACATTACTTAAGCCAAACTTTAATCAGTTTGGCTTTAGTAATTATTTAATGCTTTGCAGGCAGACGAGTGTACGGTTCTGATGGTAAATAATCACCGTCGCTTATGGTCATTTGCAGTGACAGCTTTTTTTTTTCCTACTTAAGCTGAGAGCCTTGAGAGGCTATTTCAGCGTAACCTTAAATAGTAGGTGAGCTCACGGGGCTCAAATCTGACGACGTTGCTAACACGAACCCTAGTAGGAGCCGTGCTTCGCAGAACTACCACCGGATCAGAAACGCGAGTCACTGAGAAGATCCGGCGAGAAACCGGGCTGTGTCTATGGGCTAATTTACTCGTCGAGCCCTTCGTCGCAAGCGACGGGTTCGACGAGAACGATGTGCTTGAGGTACCTAAAAGCACCATTAGTGGATCGGGAGGATCCGAAATAACGTGTTCGGGGCGACGTCGACTGCTTTTCATTCTGTCCGCAGGATCGGAAATGTAGTTACCGGCGGCCACGATGAGAGGGTTTTCGTGTCGTGCTGCTTTATCGAAGTGGCGCATCGATGCCGACTCTAAATACTTACTGATGGACTCTAAGTCCAGGTCGTTATGAGGTCGACGTCACTGACGAACCACGGAGCTCTGACGGCTATCCTGCAAAAACAGAATTGAATGACTTGAAGTGATTTGAAGGTAGTGCGGGCCGCGTGAGCGAACACTACACTTGCATATGTCATGACGGGGCGTATGCAAGATTTGTAGAGTGTCACCTTACGTCTAAGGGAAAATTTACTTCGCCTGCAAATCATCGGGTAGAGACGTCCTAAAATGAAGGCAGTACGGTCGCGTACCGTCTTTAAGTGGGAGCGGAATGTCATCCTTCTGTCGAGGGTGACGCCTAAGTATTTGAACTTCGGGGCCCACGGTATGGGTTGGTCGTACATCGTGATGGGGCGAATGGCGGAGGCGGAGCTGTTGGCGCGCCTAGTCGGGAGTGGGATGCTCAAAGTGGTGTTCGGAGGGCGACCCCTTTTGAAGAGTACCGCTGTGCTTTTCGTGGGGTTGGTGTCGATGCACCACTTCCGAAACCACTGTCCCATGGTGGCAGATGCGGTCTGGAGTTAGTGACAGTATTAGCAATGACCAGCATAGACATTAGCAATAGCAAGGGGCATAATCAAGCCGCTATCTAGGGGTGAGGAGTCTCCGCAAGCGTACGTACGCTTGGAGAGACTTTTTGTATGCAATTATTATATATGTTAACGGAAATGTATGTAATCCGTCATTGTATACAATTCCTAGGAAATGTATGTAATTCCTAAAATCGCACGGAAATGTGTGAAATAAATTATATTATACTTACACATTACACATTTCCTAAATAGCAATCGGAAATGTAAAACATTTAAGATATTGGTGGGTACGCGGGGACAGCGGGACGAGTCTTGCACTACGGTCAGTTCCAACTTGCAATCCACTGGAACCGGCCAGGGATTTAAGAAGTGCCTTTGCAAGAAAAACTGTGCTACATCAAGATGTCTGTGTTTTAAAAAACAAAGTATTATCTACTTCCAAATGCCATTCGAGCTTACCCTGCAAAAATAAATAGCTATATGGGCTGACAAAGTAATATAATATAAAGATTTACTTTTATACTTTGACATTTATAATTATTTAATTATCAGACTGATTACTTGCCAAATGAAAATTTGATTTTATAACAATAAATATAAGTTGATTTTGTGATACGTTAAAAGTTTATAGATAGTTGATTTTAGAAGTTTTAATTAGTAAGATAATATGAATATATTATTATTATTTTACGGTATGACTGTTACCCGATTGTCTCAATAAGTGTTATATTAAAAAAATATTATTAACAACGTGTTTTATTACAGAAAGCATTTACTTTATACATTTCCTAATACGATACTGGAATTATATACAATTCCGAGGAAATTTATACATTTCCTAGGATATCTATGCATTAAATAGTTTTTCAAACAATATTTTATACATTTCCTAGGATTTGTATACAATTCCTTAATTTCATACATTTCCGGTAACATATACACTAGTAACGTTTCTAGCGTATATAATAATTACATACAAAAAATGTCAAACTGCACTAACAAGTTCATTGCCAACTTGATACTCTGATTCCCAACAAACTTAAACAATTCCCTATACCTATGTTGAACCTATGTTGAAAATATTACTATACAGTCGATGATGGTTTCTAAAATCTTTATATAGTTATATGAATATATTTGATGAAGAAAAGAAGAGTACATAGATATTTGTAGACTTGATCCACCTTAAAAAGGGTACATTACGGTTTTGTTTATAGGCTATTATTTCAAGCACACAACATATTACAAAGAGTCCCGTGTACAACTTTTTGAGTGATTGGCTACGAGACGGATTACTTTTGAGTACAGGTGATTTTTTAAGCATGTAATTCGATTTAAACGATATATATCGATATATATTTTTACTGGTGGTAGGACCTCTTGTGAGTTCGCGCGGGTAGGTACCACCACCCTGCCTATTTCTGCCATGAAGCAGTAATGCGTTTCGGTTTGAAGGGTGGGGCAGCCGTTGTAACTATACTTGAGACCTTAGAAATTATATCTCAAGGTGGGTCACGCATTTACGTTATAGGTGTCTATGGGCTCCAGTAACCACTTAACACCAAGTGGGCTGTGAGCTCGTCCACCTATGTAAGCAATAAAAAAAAAAAGGTAATTCGATAATGCAGAGCAGTAGATACTAAGTATCAGTACTAAGTCAGTAATTTTGCAGAGATCAGGGGATATTAATTATAATAGTTCATTTAATAATAAAGATACGGTTCCGCACCATCGGCCTTACCACTTCTCTTTCTTGTCATCCTTCAATAGTTGTTTCATCTTCCTTTGTTTTCCTTCCCAACTCTATATATAACCTTTGTGTTCTTGCCGTAAGTAATTGTGGTAGAACAAGATGCTGAATGAAACACAAAAGTCAAAGAAGATTTATGAGTCTAAATCCAAACAGAATTGAACGCTTTCATAAAATGTGTGAGACCTACATGGTCTGACAAAAACACTAAGCAGCACCAATGAGCTACTTACAATATATATATTTATAGATGGATGGACGAGCTCACAGCCCACCTAGTGTTAAATGGTTACCGGAGCCCATAGACATCTATAACGTAAATGCAGCCACCCACCTTGAGATATGAGTTCTAAGGTCTCAGCATAGTCATATTCGGGTTATTTAATACCAAAGACTAAAGATTTTTACTTTTAAATCATCTGAAAAAGGTATCAATGACTCGGTAATTCACAATATATCTACAGTAGGACTTCGGTTCTCTCTGTATTTTGAACCGCATGTTCCGTCGGGAATGCTCCGAGGAATTATTCGAGATGATCCCTCATCTCCTTTTTACCATCACACCTCCCGCCACCGGACTAGAGTTCATCCGTATTATCTGGAACCGCTGCATTCATCGACATTGCGTTTCCAAAGATCTTTTCTTCCACGTACCATCCGGCTTTGGAATGAACTCTTCTCCACAGTGTTTCCCGAGCGCTATGACATGTCCTTCTTCAAAGGCTTCAAGGCTTATGGAGAATACTCAATGGCAGGCAGCGGCTTGGCTCTGCCCTTGGCTTTGCTGACGTCCATGAGCGACGGTAGCCGCTTACCATCAGGTGGGCCGTAAGCTCGTCTGCCTGTAAAGGCAATAAAAAAATGTATTTTATATTTTAATTTTTTTTTATGTGTTTGCTATATAATATTATCCAGACGAGACCAGATGCATTGATAACACAACGGATATTATATGCACATATATTATATTTAGGTACGAAATGGCAAAAACGAAGAAAAATACTGACACCAGCTTTTCATTTCAACATTTTGAAGCAGTTCTGTGTCATTCTGGAAGAAAATAGTCAGCGTTTTACTGAGAATCTAAAGGACACTGAGGGCAAAAGTATTAATGTTGTTCCTGCTATCTCAGAGTACACACTTCATTCAATTTGCGGTATAATTTAATTTTTGTAAATTTAAATTCAATACAAAGTAATAAAAATCAGTTTTACGTTTTAAATAAACATCTAAGAAAAAACAAGTAATGAAATTGTAATTAAATTCCAGAAACTGCAATGAGAACACAACTTGGTAGCGAAACGTCTGAAGCAGGAAGATCATATAAGAATGCTATATGTGAGCTCGGAAATCAATTCGTGCACAGACTAGCTAGAATACCTCTCCACAACAACTTCATTTACAACTTGTTCACACTGGGAAAGCAAAATAAACACCTAAACATAGTTCATAGCTTCACTAAAAAAGTAATAAAAGATCGCCGTCAATACATAAGACGGAACGGAGGTAATAATTTTGACGATGAAAAAGACACACAAGCTGACGAACATTCCATTTATTTTAATAAGAAAAAAACAGCTATGTTGGATCTCCTGCTAAAGGCAGAACGAGATGGATTGATCGACGAAATTGGCGTTCAAGAAGAAATCGACACATTCATGTTTGAAGTAAGTAATATTTTAAAACGAATCGTTTTATTATTAAACAACAACTTGATTGCTGTGTTACTTGTTATTATTGCAGGGTCACGACACTACTGCTACCGGATTAACTTATTGCATTATATTGATAGCAAACCACAGATCAGTTCAAGTAGGTGCTCTTCGAAAATACATATATAGATTACTAATTTAATACATTTGTAATGAGCAAACCATTTATTTTTTTAGGATAAAATAATTGAGGAATTGGATGAAATTTTCGGTGAATCAACGAGAGCCGCTGACATAGAAGATCTATCTAAAATGCGCTATTTAGAAAGGTGCATCAAAGAATCTTTACGATTATATCCACCGGTACCATCAATGGGCCGTATTTTAAGCGAAGAAATCAACCTCAGTACGTATTACTGATGTATACCTTTCTTTTCATTCGCGTAAGCCTTGTTACTACTTTTAGGTTTAAAATGTATTAATACAAAAGGAATTGATTACTTGTTTTCATATAGATATAGATTTGATATTTTTCTAGATGGTTACACCGTACCAGCCGGGACCTACTGTCATATTCAAATATTTGACTTACACCGCCGCGAGGATTTGTTCAAAGATCCTCTTGTGTTTGACCCGGACCGTTTCTTACCACATAACACCGAAGGTCGACACCCTTACGCTTACATACCTTTTAGCGCTGGACCCAGAAATTGCATAGGTATGTATATCGGTAGCCACATCTGCCGACACATTAAAGAACTTACCATAAAATTAATTTCGATTATGTTGTTTCTAGGTCAGAAATTTGCCATACTCGAGATGAAGTCTCTTCTGTCTGCTGTATTGCGTCGTTACAATCTGTATCCAATAACCAAACCTGAAGATCTTAAATTTGTTATAGATCTAGTTCTAAGGACAACGGAACCGGTTCACGTTAGATTTGTGAAGAGAAATAAAGTATAGCTCGAACCGCGCTTTGTAAGTTTTCGTTTTCATATTCTGTGTTCTATCTAAAATTAGCTAGACACTAAGCATTCCCGGCAAATATATTTTGGCACTCCCATATAGTGTATTTATAAACGGCAGGCCAAAGAGAAATGGCTCAGTACTGCGTACGCAGAGGAGGCGTCAGTTACGTGCAAATCTGTTGCAGAAAGTTTTCGCGGTTAGTGGTACACGTGCTACCAACACTTTCGGTTAAAGTGTGTGTTATGAGAAATTTGTCATCTGGTAGATACGAGGATTTCGTGATGGAGTGCGACAATGCTTTTGAGGTGATTAAGATGTTGTTTGAAATTATCTTGCGAAAATAACTTCCTCATTCATGGTACTTTTATAATTTAATATGCGTACGACGTTGAAATAATTCCATTTAGTTGATGTTTTTAAAATTTTAATCATGCATGTTGTCATTAAATATAGATTATTGTTATTTTTTTTGTAATTTATTATAGGCTTATTAACTCTTACATTAAATATTAATAAAATTAATAGTCTTGGTTTTCACGTTTTATTAAGTTTGCCTAATCCTTTTCTATTTTTCCTAAAATAATAGATTCTATATTTTAGTTTTAAACGCTTAGTTTTGTCTCAATGTAATCACGGTATTAATGTTGGGGTGCTAATTAAATCCGGTCCTTAACATCAGCTGAACCATGAACTTATTGCCTATATAAAACAACAATAAAAACAAAAAGTGTACAGCTTTGTGAATGAAGCAATGAAATAAATTTTCATCTGTCTTTTAATGTTTTATTCTCTCAAATTTTGGTGACATGACTGACCCTTAAAATACACAAGGTTTCAATGATATGGCTTAGGAAATAAAAATCTCATTTCTTTTTTGAATTAACGTGAGACTGTTAAAATATATCTAAAATAAAAACTACAACAAAATATGTATTTAAGTACGTAAAGGATCTTAAAAAAATTAAAAGAAAGGGGTTAATTTGATAAAAACACTGCATTAGACATTTCCTTTTATCTGACTACGATATACATATTTTTAAATAAAGTCGTATTTTGACCAATTAACACGCTGAATGAATCAAGTTGAACTCCAATTTACGTATACGAACAAAACCGACGGCTACAGGAAATCAATTCGTAACGTTTTTTATTTTATTTTTAGACTAATCTTATCTGTGATGACTTCAAAAGACTCAAAATAAAATAATAAGTAACATGGTCATGCATAAAACCTATTTTAGTTAAAGAGACGTTTTTTTTTTAAATCAATAATCTTGGAGTTATCTAATGTGTCATAAAACGTTGGATACGTTCTGGAAAAGTATTTACATTTAAGTTACAATAAATACTGAAATTCATGAGAACTTCATGCAAACGAGCACCATGAATCAAGAATTTCTCCTGCCCTTCTCCCAGTCGCCTGGGGTCGGCGCAACATGTTTTCTCTTTCCTTAATTCTCTATCATATACCATCTCTCTGCTCACTCCCTTCTTACACATATCGTCTTTCACGCAATCCATCAATTTTTTGGTCACGGTCAAACTAGAATAGAAAGAAGCTACTCGCAGGTAGGTAGTTAAAATGTTTTGACTAATTTGACTAAGAGCTTTTACTGGCATACTGACATAGGAATATTTAAAAAAATAAAACTAACTTCTTCAATTTAAAAGAAGAATAAGTAGTTCAAATTCAATTAAATATGTATTAATAAGGATAACTCGAAAACTACTGCTCAAATAAATAATTAATAATAATAATTTTAATGGGACCACATGAAAAGTACCAGATTTCAAATAAAAAAATTATCATAAGCATCGGTTCACATACAAAAGTTCTGAAATGACACAGATAAAAAGTCAAATTGATAACCTCTTTTTTCCAAAACTTTTAGAAGGTTAACAAAATAAAGCTGCTAATATTGCAGTATAATTTATCGAACATTAACTATTTAAAATAGCAAATTTTAATTTTACAACCTCTTCGAACTTCAAACTATTTGCTGTAATTGAGACGGAATGCTAGCCAGAAAAAAATATGTTTTGAATTTCATTTAACGCTTTGGTTTTCTGAATAGTATTAAGTTTTTTTTTATCAAATTATTTCAAAATATTTTATATTAATATGCCCCTTTTTTTTCCCTATCTAGCTGAGAGCCTGGAGAGGCTATTTCAGCTTAACCTTAACTAGTAGGGAGCTCACGGGGCTCAAACCTGACGACGTTGCTAACACGAACCCTAGCAAGAGCCATGCTTCGCAGAATCTACCACCGGATCGGAAACGCGACCCACTGAGAAGATCCGGCGAAAAACTCAGTGGGCTGTATCTGAGGTTTAATTTACTCGTCGAGCCCTTCGTCGCTTGCGACGGGTTCGACGAGAACGATGACCGGTGCTTGAGATACCCAAAAATCACCGTTAGTGGAAATAACGTGTTTGGGGCGACGTCGACTGCTTTCCATTCTGTCCGCAGGATCGGGAATGTAGTTACCGGCGGCCACGATGAGAGGGTTCTCGTGTCGTGCCGCTTTATTGAAGTGGCGCATCGACGCCGACAGTAGATACTTACTGATGGACTCTAAGTCCAGGTCGTCATGGAGGTCGAAGTTCGCACGTAATATGCCCCAAGTAGCGATATTCCTATAGGCATCGTATGAGGCGACTTGGGAATTCAGAGGACAGCAGCATTCCCCCAGTACTGCAATCGTAGACCAGCAATAACCGATAGTAGTGTGTATTGTAAGTCCGCACCGATATTTCCCACCAATGTCTCTATTTCTACCTTTCACGTCATGTCTCTTGGGCTTTCACGTAGTGATGATGTCTATGGCTTCCGCAAATTAATTAATAATTAATTAGTTGTACTCGTCTGTCCATCTAAAACAATAACGAATAATTTGTTTATTTACCATAATTGGCATTTATTAATGAGAATTCAAACTAAATATGTACAAAAAAAATTTATTTGTGCCTTTTGTGGGTAACGATAACGAGAAGATGTTCTAGCGTGCGGATGTAATTTCTCGGTAGGCTGATGGTCCAAAATTTTGTTGCTTGGAACTTGAAAATGTCATTAACCAAATTCAGAGATCTGTCAAATATCTTGTGTTCTATGATGGTTAAAGCCACGTGTCTAATACAAAAAAAGATGTGTGGTGTCATGGGACACCGGACAGGAACGAATTTCCTTATTATAAAAATATTAATTTTAAGTTATATTCGAGGTATAAAGAAAATAATTATTCGGGTATACATTTTTTATTGATAACAATAAAAAAACTACATCATCAACTTCATTTTATTCACAATGATTTATCAAAAATAAATATAAATAATATACAAAGAAACAGCTATTTATGTGAATAATAATAATGACCGTCAGCATGTAGACTATCCATTAGACACTATAGCCATTAATTATACTAAGACTATACATAAATAATAAAAATCTTCTGCTGTTCGTTCCAACAAGGATTACTGCCTGATTTTTTTAATTGCAATCAAAATATTTGTACGCCGACCAAATGATTTCAATGGTGTTTTTTTGTGGCTCACCAAATTTTATAATTGCTAAACATTTCATTACTTCTCTATTATTATTGTGTGACATTCATATTATAATATAATACAGATGTTAGATGCGTTAGTAACTGTTGCACTCATTCCATAATTTCAACAGTCTAAGTTGTTCCCATAAAAATTGATAGATGGCAGTAGTATCTCTAAAAATAAAAAGTGTCGTGACAACTTTTCGTAAGAATTTTTTCCGTCTAGCCCCCTTTCACAACGCGCGATAAGGAACTTCGTTCCAAAATATTAAAAGCGAAAAACAAAATGGAATAACAATGAAAAGAGGAAACGAGATTTTGGGATTTCATTAGTCGCTTATTTTATTTAAATTAAAACCGAATTTTTCCACTACCACTGCTATTAGTAGATGTCTACGAACATATTATGTAAGTTCCACCAAACTGAATTCCGGATTCGAGTACCGTGAGAAAAACATATATGATATAATGCTACATTGTTTAATTTTAAAATTAATTGTTTAAGTAAATCTTTAACTGTAAATTAATTATTATTATTTTCTATAATGAACAACATTATTTGTTTTTTTTATTGCCCTTGTAGGCAGACGAGCATACGGCCCACCTGATGGTGAGTGGTTACCGTCGCCCAAGCTGCTTTTTTCTTTAAAATAATTTTAATATAGCTAAATAATATTAGTGTGCACATTTCAAACAATAGATGTTCATACAACGTTTTTTTTTGTCGTTTGGCAATACCTTTGAATGAATACTATCCGCGTGTGCACAGTAAAACCTTTTTGATAAAAACGTGACTAACAAAATTTACATTGAACTAGTGGTAATCGTCACCATGTAAACGCTGAAAGTCAACAGTAAGATAAGCCAGAGAGGCGTGACGATGTGGTTCAGTTAGCGCCTGCGCGTCGCGAGTATATTCTACAGCGCTTGCGTAGTTTCACCATTCCCAACCGGCATCGACGGAGCGGGTATCGCTCACAGGTGTTCTGTCCTCGACCATCATGAACGCTAGCCAGCTCCGTCGACTCGCCTCACCGATTCTTAAGCCCTCGATATGCGCCTGTTTTCGACACTACAGTCAAGTGAGACCCGTCTATATAATTGAAAACTCTGATGTGAGTGTCTTTCTATGTGTTCCAATGATATCTAATTTCGAATCCTGTGATGTTTATGTTCCTTTTTTTACTCCTCTCCTTTCTTAATTATGTACAATACAATAATGCGGTTCCATAATGTGAATTAAATGAAACGTCAATTTCAGAAATGGCGCAACTCAGCACCCAACTTCTATTCGATTCAATCCGTCGATATAAGGTATGTACACAAAATCAATAGACGCAGTATTCGAAACCTATGTACATTTAACATAAATTGATTTTAATGAACCGGTGACACATACTTATTGATCTACAATTAAAGCAACGGCGCCGTCTGCAGACTTCGATCACCGAGATTTGTAATTTACAAACACTATGATATTAAATCTCAGTCAATGTATATTTTATTTTGTTTCATACATTGTTGCAAACTATGTACCCATCTTGATGAGACACTCTTAGCTAGGAAAACTGTTTTGATTATTCATGATTAATAAAATTTGTACAAAAATTTAGCAGCTCTTTATCTAGACTTCTAGACGCTATTTCAAGACAAAAAATCAAAGTTAATCTCGTGGTGATTTCACTTTAAAAAATCGCTGATAAGATTGCAAATCCTATATTAAAATTTGTTCACATTCCATGGTGCAGGCAGTATTCGTTCGTGCATAACATCGACCCTAAATCGTGAGTACAGGGCTAGTGAGCCTTGTGTTGGTTCTGCATGTAGATATTTGGACCTAATTTTGATTTTTTAATATTTTCGCAAATTTCGTTTCGAACGAATTAATTTTTTGCTAATTACGCACTAGCTTTTTCCTATTTTATACCAGAGTTTGGTTGAAAACATATTTGTTTCATAATTGGCTTTTTGTTCGTATATGTATTTTAAAATTTAGACATTACAAATAACTTGTTTTTTTTAAATTAATTAAAAGCATGCATTATTGATACTATTGGCTTCAGTTTGGTTTTAGAACAGAGTATTTTACGAGAAACTCGTAAGAAACATTAGGTTATTCTTCGATTATTAATAGCTAATAATTGTTATGATATTGAGGTAATTATGTTGTATTAATATTAGTATTATTTAACGGCCGTCTGGTGTAGTGGTAAGAGACATGATCACTACACAAGGGGGTCGCGGGTTCGAATCCCGCCAAGGGAAGATATTTGTATGATAAATATAAATGTCTTTTCCAGGGTTATGGATGTATATTAAATATATGTATGTGTATAGTTTAGGTCATCGCTGTGGGATCTGAGGGACTTATTATATGCAGGAGTGTTGTGTGTTGAATAAGCTGAAAACAAATTTGGTAGCCGTCCAATCGTATGTTACACGCACGTGAATCAATAACGCCAATCGTGTTTTCGAATTGTGTAAATTGAACTACCGCACGCCATAAAAACGAAAATGCAAAGCTTTCCTTAATGTTCACTCGTTTGGCTAAATATAAAACGTCATGTGATGGTATTAGATGTGTACATAATGTATTGTACCGAGTAAATGTTTGTTCGGGCCTTCGGGCACCTGTTTACGTCGCAGACACACCCGCGTATTACGTCAAAGAAATAGAGTTATTATTAGAACACAGTCGTGACACCAATAATTACCCTGAACAGGTTTTTCCAATTTCACGTAACATTGTTCAATATTTGCTAACGAAGTACAATAATTCCATTAGCAAACGTTTTAAATATTAATCTAACTTTATTAATTAATATCTATGTGTCCGATCGGATGTCCGTAATTTTGAATTTCAATATAATAATATGTAGGTACATAGCTAATTGTTCATTTTTATCAGAGTCCGAGATGGTCCACATAAGAATGCTGATGATGTCCTATTTGATATGTTTAAGAATGAAGAAACAGGATTACTTCCAGTTGGAAAATTTTTGGCCGTAAGTTTTTAAATACTAATTGTTATGGGTTCTGTTTTCCAAAGGTACATACGTACTCTAAAAATATCATCAGATAATAGAATCATAGGTACCTAAAGTAGCGATAGTGCTATTGAGGATAATATACAGCCATAATATTGAGCATTGATCTATTTCTATACATTTATTTATCCCTATAAAACGTCACGCAGCTAACTATTTCTTTTGGAGGATTTGTAGTAGGTTGCAGGTTAGTTTAAAATAACACTTTTTTATATTAACTTCAGTAACCTGAAATACTATGGGCATCTTTTTGCCTTTTGATTACTGTTACTCAACAATTAGACTACTTATCAAGCGAAAGTCGTTAATACTTACCTGCTACCACGAATAGGTATATTTTTAAGCTACGTTTGATAGAAAAGCTGTCATAGCAACCCAAAAATACCATAGGCGGCAATTTATCAAAAATTCGCATCGTTTATGTTACATTTCATTATTTATGTTCATCATAATGAACAATTTATATATTTTATTTGTTTATTTATTGTATTGTCGTATACATTGGCTTGATTTTTAATGCAGGCCCTAAGAACCACCGGGATAAGAAAAAACGACGCACGTGTTAAAGAGGTAATGCATAGCCTGTACAAAGTTCACAAGGAATCTAATTTCGAAGGAGGATCTCCAGAAACACTGAAACTTGATCGAAAGACCTTCAAAGAAGTCATTGCACCAAATATAGTGTTGATAACTCGAGCTTTCCGAAGTCAGTTCGTAATTCCAGACTTCCAAGATTTTATCAAGGACATAGAGGAAATGTACTGGGCTGCAAAGAGCAATACTGATGGTAAAAACGCGAGCTATATCCCGCAATTAACGAGAGCCAGTCCCGAGAGTTGGGGCGTAAGTGTTTGCACAATTGATGGTCAACGTTTTTCTATTGGTAAGAATTAAAAATAGTAGGTATATGTATTTATTATAAGGTTGGCGAAAAAGCTTCTTGGCATTTTTAAGAAAATTCACAATATTTTTTAATATAGTTTATTTACATTTAACTGCCTAACTGCCTAAAGAATTCTGAAGAGACCGAAACGGGTGGAAATCTGAAGGTGCAAGGTCAGGACTATATGGTGGATGCATTAACACCTCCCAGCCAAGCTCTCTTAATTTTTTCTGAGTGGTTAAAGATGTGTGAGGTCTAGCGTTATCCACCATAACCACACCCCTTCTGTTGATTAATTCCGGCCGCTTTCTCTCAACTTCTTGTTTTAATCTCATTAGTTGTTCGCAGTATATTTCAGAATCGATGGTCCTGCCTGGCGTTAGCAGCTCATAATGAATAATGCCCTTCCAATCCCACAACACACACAGCATCACCTCACCCCAGTTAACCCGGGTTTTGCCACAGTCTGTGAAGCCTGACCGGCCTTTGACCACGACCTTTTTCGCACGTTCTTGTCGTACGTGATCCACTTTTCATCACCAGTTATCAGCTTCTTCAAAAATGGTTCAGTTTTATTACGTCGTAATAAAGAATCACAAATAAGTACACGGTTCATTAGGTTTCTTTCAGTGAGCTCGCGAGGTACCCAAATATCGAGCTTTTTTGTGTACGCAGTTTTTTTTCAAATGCGCCAAAACTGTTTTGTGGTCAATTCCCAGTTCTTCAGCTACGTCGTAACTACAGATATGCCGATCTTGCTCCACTTTTTCAAAAATGGCATCCATTTTATCCGTAATAGTGCGACCAGAGCGACGTGCATCTTTGACATCAAAATTTCCGGAATAAAAACGCTTAAACCAAATTTGTGCTACTCTCACAGACACTGCACTAGGTCCATAAACATCGCAAATTTTTTTCGCGGCTTGCGTTTCATTTTTGTAGTAAAATTATAAAATGTATCGAATTTCTTCATTAGATTCATCTTGACCGTACGAAAAATAAATAAAAATCACACATATTCCAAATTTGAATTTGGAATATCTTCTTTAAAATTTAAACTTTTAATGATACCAAAACCAGCCAGATACAAATGGTATAGCCAAAGAGATTTTATTACAAGTTCATACATACTATAATGCGAAAAGAGTTTTTCTCCAACCTATTAAATAAATTGAAAAATTGGTACTGTTCCATTAGCCGGGCGCAAATTGGGTTAGGTTAGTAAATGATTTTTCGCTTGCGCCCGGCTATCGGAAAAGTACCCAAAAATTTTTAGGATTGAATCTTATCTTTCATAATTATATTTTCCACAAATTTTGTTAAACATTACTTAAATAAAAGAAAAAAACTTAAATTGCTCTGTCTCATTTCCGCTCAACTAAATAAGGGGCCACACCCTTTTCAGCTCACACGCAATCATGTTACGTATTTCAGAAAAAAAGGGTTGGTACGTATAGAATTTTGAAACCTTGCTCGACAAGCAGGCATGTTACATTTTGGCCACGGGTACAATAATATACCGATGATCTGTAAAACTAAATCAATTATTTAATTAAAAATAGAGTGCACATTAACAGTATGACGTTTTGTATCCGTACGGATTTGTACCTCAAATTTAAATACTTCTGATTCTATTAAATTTAGTCATTTAGATTAGTCAATAGATTATAATTAGTGATTGCTTTTGCTTTAGACATTAATCTTTCTGTTTCTATTTCATTATAGGTGACGTGACCGTGCCATTTACTCTTCAATCTTGCAGCAAGCCTTTGACTTATGCAATGGCCCTTGAAACTCTTGGTCCTGACGTAGTGCACAACTATGTTGGCACAGAACCTAGCGGACGGAACTTTAATGAATTGATCCTCGATTATAATAGTACGTATTATTTTAATCAAAAGTAATCATGTCATAGCATCAAGCTAACAAGTTTTTTATTAATTTTGCAGTGAAACCACACAACCCTATGATCAACGCTGGTGCTATTCTTGTTTGTTCATTACTAAAAACGCTGGACAAACCAGAAATGACATTGGCTGAAAAATTCGACTACGTCATGTCGTTCTTTAGTCGCCTTGCTGGGAATGAGGTGTTGGGCTTTAATAATGCAGTATTTTTATCGGAACGTGAAGCCGCCGACCGAAACTATGCTCTGGGTTTTTACATGAGGGAACACAAATGCTACCCCGAGAAAACAAATCTGAGGGAATGTATGGACTTTTATTTCCAGGTAAACAATAAAGAAGCATTTCGTATTAGAATTAATAAGCCAAAATACTAATTTATTTTTGAATATTTTCAGTGCTGTTCCATGGAAGCAAACTGCGATATAATGTCAATTATGGCGGCAACTTTGGCTAACGGAGGAATTTGTCCGATAACTGATGAAAAAGTATTGCGGCCAGACTCAGTGCGTAATGTGCTGTCGTTAATGCACAGTTGCGGCATGTACGACTACTCTGGACAGTTCGCTTTCAAAGTGGGACTCCCTGCCAAATCTGGAGTATCGGGCGCCATGCTTATTGTGGTCCCAAATGTTATGGGCATATGTACATGGTCACCGCCTCTAGATCCATTGGGAAATAGCTGCAGAGGCTTACAGTTCTGCGATGTAATCCTTGAATTATTTACGTGAAATGTAGTGAAGATTGATTAAATACACTAATTTATTTTCATGTATTTCAGGACTTAATTAAACGATTCAATTTCCACAAATACGATAACATTCGTTACGCGAGCCACAAAAAGGATCCCCGCCGATACAAGTTCGAATCCACAGGACTTAATATCGTCAACTTATTGTTCTCTGCTGCAAGTGGAGATCTCAGTGCACTGAGAAGGTAATTTTTAATCATTTCCTATTTAAAAATACGTGTAACTTAAGCGCACACTAGAGTAACGTATGTTTTGTTTATTCGTCAGCACTATTAGTAATAGCACATCGGAAGCTGTTTCCGTACAAGAAAACACTACACAAACATCTCAATAGCAACTTACTAAAACAAGTATAACAATGTTTTTAAGCTTCTTGTAATTGATGAAGGTATCGTAGTATGCTTGGTTTAAACTGGTAATTTATAATTATTTGCCTAATTACTTGGATTATGGCTATCCGCGAATAGGCCATGTTATAAAAAGCCTAGGACCATACTGCTTTATTGCAAGAGGTAGATACATATTAAATCCCCCACAAATAAAGGACAGTAGGAAAAATATTGCTAATTTATATTAAAAAATGTGATGCATTAAAAGATAATCAGATTAATTAAAATCAACTGCGTTTTTCATTACAGGCACCACCTGTCTGGTATGGACATGACTTTGTCGGACTACGATGGACGGACGGCTTTGCATTTATCCGCTGCTGAGGGTCATTTGGCGTGCGTCGAATTTTTGCTCGCTCAATGTGGAGTACCTCATGACCCGCGAGATCGTTGGGGCAGTCGACCTCTAAATGAAGCCGAAACATTTGGACACACTGCCGTTGTTCAATATCTGAAGGAATGGGAACGCGCTCACCCCGAAAACCCCCCAGTAGAATCACCATCCTCAGTGGACGAAATACTCGTGACTAAGCCAGATGCTACCGATGCTGTAAAGGATCCCAGCATCCAGGAGATAGTGACCAGAAATGGAGATAAAGTACAATAATACAGTAGAATCTCATACATTTAGTTGTAGATCTCACTATGTAACCTAAAATAAAAATAACCACGGCATTTCACGCCATTGTATCTCCAGAAGAGGTGATTTATACAAATCATTTCGTTTTCATAATAATGATTTGTTTAATAATGTTTAATATCGAAAATGCCTTGAATGAGTTTTAAATTGAAAATTAATTATTTGTTTGTGTAAGTACACATCCACGTGTCATCTTCGGTGTAAAATAGTAATTACCTATATGACCTAGGTATTTTTATCCGATTTCATAAAAAGGTTTCAAATTAAGTTTTTTAATAAAGCTTGCTATCTCAGAACTCCGTCATTTATTTTGGAATTCGAAATAATATACAGTTTGTGTAAGTACACATCCAAGGGTCATCTTCAGTGTAAAATAGTAATTACATATATGACCTAGGTATTTTTATCCGATTTCATAAAAAGGTTTCAAATTAAGTTTTTTAATAAAGCTTGCTATCTCAGAACTCTGTCATTTATTTTGGAATTCGAAATAATATACAATCAGTTTCGTCTCATGAAATTTCATCAAAATCCGCTCAGTAGTTTGGTTTTTAAATCTAAATATGTAGTTGGAAAAAGTAAATAATCGATGCAAGCTTTATTATGTATTTTGATTTTTAATGAGCGACTATTTAAATTGTTTTTTTTAATTAACAGAAGATTTTGAAAACCGTGCTCATAAATTACTGTTTTATTTACGTTGAGGACAATATAGATGGAATTTCATCACTGGAATTATTATGTAGGTACAATTTATCTTATTTCTGCGTGACTTTAAATTTATATGTACGATTGTATTTAATTTGCTCGTAAACTATAAACGCCACATTTCCAGAGTTAAAATCTGTGTTATATTTTTTTAACATTCCATTTTTGATGACAAACGCAATGTAGGTATGTCTTTTAAATACTTCTGCTTGTCGTTTAGCTAATGGTTTATAACGTCATCCTTTTATATAAATACTAAAGTTGGTAAGTGGGAATGTTAAAAATGTTGCATTACACACGTTTTAATAAATACGCAAAGACAATAATTATAATGTTAACAAAACAATATTTAGTAATTATAGTTCATGTGTATTAATGTTGTCCATATGTATATGTATAAGTCAATTAAACTTGTTGAATTTATAATCGGTTTCTTTATTTTTAAAAGTTTTTTACAGAGTATATATTATTGTTTACTATTCCATGTTAGAAATTAGTAAGAGATTTAATATTTGAAAATTGTGAGCGTTCGACAAATGGTTCAAAAATGTTTTCAGTGTTTGCGAGCCTATTAGGGAGTGGGATGCTCGAAGTGATATTCGGAGGGCGACCCCTTTTGAAGAGTACCGCTGTGCTTTTCGTGGGGTTGATGTAAATGCGCCACTTCCGGAACCACTGTCCCATGGTGGTTACTGCGATCTGGAGTCGCCGATGCAACAACGACTTCTTCCTACACGAGTAGTCAAAAACTTCAATTAAATTGATTTTACATTGATTTGAACATATACCGCGCGTATAAAAAGCTTTTACTGTATCTTAAATTTAATTAACTATTATTATGACCTATATAACAGGCAATAACACTATGGAACTCTAATCTCAGATGATTTCATTCACATAAATAAAATAGTGTTTGCCCAATGATTAAAATTCAACAATACTCAAAGTAAAAGGATTAGATAAATTTTGCTTCTCTTTTGTTTTGTTATTGACATAGTTTGAAAAGAGCACTACTTCCAAATTGTTTATTGATAAAGCTCATCAAAACCTAAACAAATAAGAACCTACTAACAGATGGATATCAGAAATACCAGATGACTGTGAATTAGATGCCTTGATGATGCTCCATTATTCACAAGATCAAAAAGTATCCCTTCATAGAATTTTAGTCAGGGTATTAAAATTTTTAAACATCAATAAAATTACTCCTTATTGTACTACCAATTTTATTTATTATTACATTAAAAATCTGTTTACTATTTTAACGAAAACTAAACAAAAACAAATTACTATATTTAACAACATGTTCATTTAATTAACACTTACAGCTGGTTTAGTGGGAGTAGATATAATACCAAGTAATTTACAGTCTGCCTCTAGAAGTGTAAGATCTGTGCTCGATCCTAAGAAACGAGATGATAATTCTAAATCATTAATTTGTATCCGAACTCTAGTGCCCCTGACGTATTCTTCACCTCTCAAATTTGGTCTTGTACAAACACAATGAAATTTCCATCCAAAATCTATATATAAGTCATCTTCTACAACATGAAATATTTTTCCTATTACAGTTTTTCCCACTGGATCCCCCAACTGAAAAGAGCAAATGTTCAACAAAAAAAAGGAGCCTTTTAGAAATATTGTTAGTCAATAATATTTAACGTGCTATTATAGCTATACAGTGGACTCCCGGTAACTCGACAAATGTTTTTCAGGGCAATGGCGAACTATCAAATTTGTAGGATTATAGACTATCGCCTAAGATTAATGTAATTATTACCATAGAACTTACAAAAAATACTTATGTATGTCGTGATGATTTTTGAAAGGTTCTAGCCATCACTTCCTAGCCACAAAATCATCTTTTTCTATTATTTTCTTTAAAGAAACATAAGCTTTTATGGCCAACCTCAGTTCCAAAATGGACATATGCCTATTCGCTATCATATGCAGTCAAATTCAAACTAAGCAATCAGAATCCAAACATATCTATGCATTGAGTAAAATACGCCATGCCATATGCTGGTGGCGTATATAAGTTGTAGCCTGTTCAATCATGCATAATCTGCAATAACGACGATTGTCAAAAAATATTCAATATTAATAAACATGTTGGGTTACAGGGGTCAGATTACTGCGGATCCACTCTATTATCTATATCTATATCTATCTTGGTATAGCTTGTTCTGTAATAGAAATATTAACATAATTGTTGATAATAAATTGCAGCTAAAACTTTTAACTTCAAATGTTTTAACTATGTATATATATGACAAGTATCAATAACAATACAATAATTTTAATATGTAACTTACTCCAATTTTCAAATTCATCAAAATTATTTGTTAAACTAAATGTCACTGAGATATATTTCTTGAATGACAAAACATATTATCTCTAGAACCAGTTCAAAAACAAAGGCACTGTCTATTCAGAATCTTTGAATTAATATTGTTTTACCACACAAACAATCCTATAATTAATCTTTTGTGTAATAATAGAACATTTTATAAGGTCTTGTTGACATAAATCTCCCAGTGGCTTATTTATAGTATTCAAGCTATTGGCAATGCAACATTGTTGATTCTTATTATTTATACTTTGCAAATCAGAAACCCTGGGTTAATTATTTCCACAAGGATTTTCACACTTTCATCGAACCTATTACTTATCTATTGTTATCGCTAGAATATCAAAGCTATGTAAGTCTTAAATTTTAACTTACATCCATTAATTTTGAATTCCGAAGTAATGAAGCGAAAGTATAACTTTTTTCTTGTTCCGGATTCTCCAGAATTTGAGATTGTTTTTCAAAGGCTTTTGCGAAACCACTTAATTTTTCCTGTGAAATATCCTTATCGATTTCGTTACCAGAATCAGAATTCGGAGGGGTGTCAGAATAACTACACAAATTTAAAACTCTACTTAAATGATTTGACTTTTCAATTGCATTCAATAAACTTCGCGTGAAATATCTCGGTTTGATATTCCTGAATGGTATCATGTTTTGTGTTATTTATGGTAATATTTAATATTTCTCAGCGTATTTATGTTCCTTCAGTTTCAAATCGTCTTAATGGTAGTAAATTATTTAATTAAAATAGTTAATTTAGCATGAGAGACTATTTACGTTCAAGATAACCTCTAAAGTTTTTTTTCCATTTCTTATTAAGTGTCAAGTGTATAATCTATGATTTCTTAGCCTACAAATGTCAAAATTCTGAAATAATAACGTGAATGAAGTTAGCCCCTCAAAAAAATTTTTTTTTCCTATTTTATACTTATTTTCTATTAATTCGTTTGTTCATCATTTGTTCATGACTGTTCACTGTTAATAATTGTTTGTTCTGCATTTATTTATTTAAAAAATATATTTAAAAATATACCTACAAGTTAGCCCCTCTAATGCAATTTTTAATATTTTTTCATCCTTAATGACTCGTAAATATTCATTTTCGATTGTTCTTATATAAAACACGTTTGTTCTCTTTCGAAATTACTCGTTTTTTGTTTAATTTACTATTTTTATTAGTTGAATAAATGTATGCAAAATATGTGTACTGCGCATGCGTCAACTATAATGCCTAAACTTTCTACGCGGTTTTAATCGTGAAAAAAAAACAAATATAAATCCTGCAGGAGTAATTAATTGGTATACAGTTTAATTAAAAAAATTAAAAAATAAATAAATGAAATAATATGCATTGGCGTTAAGTTAGACCAAATACATTTTTTCCATCCTCCTACTTATCGTTATGAAGGTAAGTAAATATGTTCATTATTTATCTTTATAGGTATACATTTTAATAACTTTTTTACACAGTCGAAATTATATTCCTAACATTAGTAAAATAACATTTTAATACGATAGGTAAGAGGATGGAAAAAATGTATTTGGTCTAACTTAACGCCAATGCACATTACTTCATTTTTTTTTTTTTTTTTTTTTTATTAAACTGTATACCAATTAATTGCTCCTTCAGGATTTATATTTGTTTTTTTTTCACGATTAAAACCGCGTAGAAAGTTTAGGCATTATAGTTGACGCATGCGCAGTACACATATTTTGCATACATTTATTCAACTAATAAAAATAGTAAATTAAACAAAAAACGAGTGATTTCGAAAGAGAACAAACATGTTTTATATAAGAACAATCGAAAATGAATATTTACGAGTCATTAAGGATGAAAAAATATTAAAAATTGCATTAGAGGGGCTAACTTGTAGGTATATTTTTAAATATTTTTTTTAAATAAATGAATGCAGAACAAACAATTATTAACAGTGAACAATCATGAACAAATGATGAACAAACGAATTAATAGAGAATAAGTATAAAATAGGAAAAAAATTTTTTTTTGAGGGGCTATCTTCATTCACCTGAAATAATAAGGCTTGCAGGCATAGATTAAACATTAAGTGTTTAATTTATGCTATCTGCAAGCCTCTAAACTAAAGCTTGCGGATTTTTTGGCGGTAACGCGAGGATTGAAGTTTTGTGATTTGTTTTATTTTGTCTATTTAGTGTTCTGTGAAAGTGCACAAATGTGGTAAAATGAAACAAAGCCGCTGGACGTAACGTCTCGGGATCCTCCAAAAAGTCCACTGAAAAATCTTAGTAAATGACCACCATTTTACTGAGATTATATTTCATCTCATATCATCTCATTTAATTTCATCCCAGTTGATTAATGTCTAAAATTAATCATCTTCATTTCATTTCACTCCATAATATCATTTTTCATAAAAATATGAATATACATTAAAATAAGACATGACTTAAAAGTCTCAGTTACCAGGTCATAAAATCCCTAAAAAAAATCTAAAGCTTGCGAAGACTTTTGGCGGGAACACGAGGAGTGAAGTTGTGTGATTTGTTTTATTTTGTCGATTTAATGTTTCTTCAGGTTTAAATGTGTAATAACGGTGATTTATAACTGTTTAATATCTGTAAATGTGCACAAATGTGGGAAAATGAAACAAAGCCGCTGGACGTAACTTCTCGGGATCCTCGAAAAAGTGCACTAAATAAATCACAGTAAATGACCACCGTTTTACTGAGATTATATTTCATCCCATACCATCCCATATCATCTCATTTCATTTAATTTCATCCCAGGTGATTTATGTCTCAAATTAATCATCTTCACTTCCATTCATTTCATTTCACTTCAAATTATCATTTTTCATAAAAATAAAAATATAAATTAAAACAAGACATGACTTAAAGATCTAGTTACCAGGTCATAATATAGATAAGCATAAAAATACTCAAAGTGGGTTATTGCCACTGATTGTATGAGCCTATTAAAAAGTCTAGAAAATAATGTAAATAAAACAAATGTAAATTATTTAGTGTATAGTATAAAACAACTTTTGTATTATTTGAATGTAGTTTGTCATGTAAATATTGTACTAGTTTGGGTTCCATCCCACATTGGCATATAGGGCAATGAAAAAGCTGACCATTTAGCAACCATGATAACAAATTATAGTGCGGGTTCTGTCCCATATTTTGAAGTTGGAATTCCTTTCACAGATATTCATAGTTGTCTTAAAAAAGAATGTGTGATAATTGGAAGAAACATTGGGATCATTCTACTCAAGTGTTATCTAAGGGTACTTGGTACAGTCTTTTGAATTCCGATGTAAATAAAAGACCTTGGTTTTGTAAAGGAGGTTTGGTCATTGTCGTCAATTACCATCTATATCGTATGAGAATGATTCTCAGTGACTTGTGTGATCGTTGTGGAAATGTTGAACAACAATCTATAAACCATATTCTATTTTCTTGCCCATCCGTTAACATTCGTTCGTTCATTGAAGTCATCGTGGCCTAAGCGATAAGACGTCCGGTGCATTCGTATCTAGCGATGCACCGGTGTTCGAGTCCCGCAGGCATATATTTTTACTGGTCCTCTTGTGAACCTCTACGTTGTAGATGTCTATGGGCTCCAGTAGTCACTTAACACCAGGTGGGCTGTGAGCTCGTCCTTATTCCTTCACCGTGGAAGTCAATCGTGAACATTTGTTGAGTACGTATTTCATTAGAAAAATTGGTACCCGCCTGAGATTCGAACACCGTTGTATCGCTATATGTATACGAATGCACCGGCCGACTTATCCTTTAAGCCACGACGACTTACCCATGTAAGCAATAAAAAAAACTTCACTTAAGTTTATTCAAAATTATTTTATTAATTTTCGCCTAAATACTAAATATTTTGGCGAAATATTTCTTATAGCAGGCAACATAAATCGTTCTGCTTCAAGTAATATTACTATCTTTATTCAACTAACGATACGCCGCGTAACTAGTGAACTAGAGTAAGAGAGATGGATATATGTTTAATTTAAAATATTTATTAGTTTCAAAGCTACATGGTCGTCGCATAAAGCGGCTAGTGCGGCTACACTTTTGTGTACGCGAGATACCAACGGAGGTTTGCTCCTTTAACTGCTTTTCACACAGTCAACACGGTCACACGGCTATGTAGCTCTGTCACATGTTAGCAATCCTAGCAACCTGTATGCTTTGATCCCCGATGGCTATACGTCTATGTCGTGTATAGAGAAGCATTACTTTAAATTAGATTTTTCTAAATACTTAAATGACGGTGCTTATAAACCAAAAGATATGTCCTAAAACTGCTGCCCAAAGTCGCTATTCCACGCGGACGGAGTCGCGGGCACAGCTAGTATTACCATAAAAACGAAATAGCAATTGTTACCTGACAATAGTCAAGCAAATCCAAATATGTGTTTTACTTTAGGCTGGTATTTATAGTAAATTTTATGAAACTCATGAGTATATTTTACGCAAATTAACTACTCTCAATTTAGAATTTCAAAATGACTATTTAGCTTCCTTTATATATTTCGTATTCACAGTACTTGGCATGTTCTGCCTCTAGTCTATAGGGTCATAGCCATCACCTTGCTATCATCCTACTTATAATAACCGGCAAACTTCTTGAGCATTTGTTGACGTAGTGGGGGTAAGTTTGCGCATGGTACACTCACGTGCAAAAACATTACTTACTCTGCGTCATAATGCTATTAAATTATTAAAATTAACATATGTATTTATTTATATATTTATTAGAACATCAACAAAACATATAGGTTAATAATTGTAATAATTTAATCTTGGGGTAAAATAGATATTCCTTCTATTAAGTCAAAACTAGAGCTGTTGCCAGGTCTTGGTTCAGTTGAAGCGAAGCTGGTATTTGTAATTTTTTTTTCGTTATCATAATCTTGACAATCATCATCATCACTGTTTTCATCACCCGAGTCGCTATCATCGTGATGAGTCGACATAGGGCTCATCGGCGTAGTTTACAACTCGGTCGATTCGGTCTTCTTTTTTGTCTATAATTAATTATTTTTTGAAGATATTCGATTCGTAGTAATCGAATGTTACTTTTTTCATTTACCAGCTTCCGATTATTTTCTGTTCTTTTTTTCCATCTGAAGCCTAGCTCTTTCATAATCCGTCGTAAGCTTCATTCCGAGCCATTAAAATTTATATCTTCTTTAAATTTTTCGAAGCCTTTCTACGGTACGGAATTTCGCTGCTTGTTATGTAGTTATTACGATTACATCTTTTTATTACAGATTGAACGAAACTATCCATTCCGGTAACTTTCTTCTTCCCTGATCTTTTCTTACCCGGAGTCCGAAACACGGCGAGCAAGCCAGAGCCTTTAGCTTCGTTAATAATGCACCTAACAGTACTCACTGATGTTTTTGTTGCTTCCGAAGTCTGTTTTAATTTTTCCATATCATTCTTCCCCTGTTTTATAAAGAAGCAATATACGTCGTACACAAATTTTCTACCCTTTCTTTTAAGTACTACACCAGTTTGTCACGGCATAGTGTATGTTTTATAAAAAATCAACAAACACTCAACAAATAGCAATGGCGACAAAGTCCACAAGCAATTATAACAAATAACTGAACGATTAATAACGATAGACTTTCCACTGTGCGCAAGCGTACTTTTGGGAGCAAGCGGAATGAAGGCGCGGTGCGGGACGCAAGGTTCGACTGATCTACCAATAACGCGCTCGATACGATTTCCCCTGCCGTCGCGCCTCACCCTCCTCACCACCAAAGTGATCTAAAATTCGGTTCTGCGCAGTCAAGGTCATTTGCTCAAGAAGTTTGCCGATTACTATACCTCGGCCACAAATTCAGTTATGTTTCTTTGAAGATACAGGCAGTCGATATTACATTTCAATTATGGCTTCGATTTCATGCGGCAAGAAGTTGGACGTGTATTACAAACAAACTACGATTTCATAATTTAAGAATTATTATTCAAATAAAATTAAATTAGGTACAGAAAAAAGAAAAATGTAAACAAACTTATCCCAAAGAACAAAAATCAGTGGTGGACGATCCACATTTTGTCTAAATTATTAATTATGTTTTTAATTTTGTAAGTAATTTTCAAAAAAATATTTAAAACAGCAGTATATGCAATAATATAACAACACAACATAGAAACCGGGTTAACATACAAATAAAATGATATATAATAATGATACAAAACATTGAGCATGACAGATTAAAATATTGTTTTATTAAAACAACCTCAAAGTTTTTCTTTCAAATAGTTATGAATCCATAATATACTATAAACAGAAAAATTTTAAGAAAAAATGTATATTTTCACTAAGCAGAATTTTAAAATTATAAGCAGAAATAATTAGGCTATTCTTGCCTTCTCAGTTTACATAATTAAGAACAGCAGTTTTAAAAATATCTACATAAAATTACTAGAATACAGAAGTTGGATTAAGATTTAATGTCTGTTCTTCCACAATCTTTGGATCACCATTGAATGTTGACGTGGTGCTAAGTGCTGTTTCCTCTTCTCTCCCAAAAAATACAATGTTACAAATTTGATGAGAAACATCAATTTCAGCATCTTCGTCAGAGTTGGAGCACTGGAAACCCATGTGTGTTTGCCATGTTATGCAATACAAGCAAACAATTATGGTCTTGGCCATCACACGATGATCATAACGCAGTACTCTATGTGCCAACAAGCAGCTCCAACTGGCTTTCAATACTCAAAGTGGTCAACAGTGTTCTGGTATGACAATAAACATTACTATAGTACTCTTTCATTGACCCAGGATAGCATTACAATTGGGGTCAGAAGTCAGAATCTTAGCTTAATTAAGATTCTATTGTTCCATGAGCAATACTTATAGGAATTGTTAGAGATGATTTAGTTATTTCCTTTTAACCATCACATTAACCACCACTGAGTTGCCTCCCCATTCTACTGGAATCTGTTGTATTGATATACAATTTATTTCCAGAGCATGTTCCGTGTACTTGATACGGCTTTGATATTAACTGCCTTTTCAGTTTTAAATATACTTTTAAATTGAGTATTATAAATACAATTTTGTAGTCAGGTTACTGAGACAGAGCTCATGATATTTTACTTGCCTAAAAACCAAACATTTTCACCATTATGGTGCAGATTTTGGCATAGACATATTCCAGTTCAGAGTAACACCAGACAAATGTATCATGAAATGTTACATCAATACTTAAAATGTTAAGATCACTATCACAGATCTGAAAATTTAATCCTTTCAGATAAATATTAAATTAAATCAAACTAAAAAAAAATTCAACATAAATGAAAGTACATACTTGTTGAACGTCAAAAAGAACTACCGCCAATTCACAAAAACTAGCCTCCGTCCTGAGAAGAACTGGCAAGAAACTCAGCGGGCATGTCTTTTTTTTAAATATTAGTTTTTTTTTCTTTCTAATATTAGTTTTTTTAATATATTCATTTTTACAATGAGTATTATAAAGTAACAATTTTGCAATATTGAAATGCCCGGAGCGAGCAACTCATTCCCACTTTGTGCAATCTTCTAGATAATCATTCACTTTATATAGTAAGTTTTATTGCACAGAGATTCTTTAATAGGTTTCTTAAACCTATGTATATGTAGGTTCTGAATATCTTGTGGGATTTTTTTGTACAGGCGCACAGACAAACACCCGAATGAATTTCGTATCTTATGTAACCTACTCATCGGCACATCAAGCTTGTGTTTGTTCCTAGCATTTTTATTATGTATGTGAGACTTTTTTGGAAACTCCTGAATATGTTTACGAACATACATCAAATTTTCAAAAATGTACTGGGATGGCATAGTGAGAACTTTAATTTCATTAAATTTTTCTCTCAGAGATTCCCTTGAGTGCATGTTATAAATAGCACGTATAGCTCTTTTCTGCAGAATAAATATCAGTTCTACAGCGGCCATGTTGCCCCATAGCAGAATGCCATAGGACATGACGCCGTGGAAGTAACTAAAACTAAACGAGCCGTGAATGCTGCAGAGCTGAGCTTACTCGCTAATTTATGAATATGAGGCCCCCACTGTAGTTTGGAGTCCACTGTTGTACCAAGAAATACAGTTGACTCAACAAGCTCCAATGATTCCTCAGAAATAATTACATTACTATCTACTTGTCTCGCATTAAAAGATGATTTAATAAAGTTTAAAGTAAATTTAATACATTTAGTTTTCTTACTATTCAATAATAGATTATTGATACGGAACCAATGAACCACTTACGAAACCGCATCATTCACTTCTCATAGACTTGCAATTGTCGTTTAATTTTAAATAATAAAGATGTATCATCTGCGAATAATACGGCCTCGTGTCGGGACTCCATTAAACTAGTTAAATCGTTTATATATATTAGAAATAAAAAAGGACCCAAAATGGAACCCTGAGGTACACCCATTTTCAACACGGTGCCTGAAGATCTATTACCTTTTACATCTGCAGTTTGTATCAATTTAATTTCACAAATTTTACACTTGCAGATAGTTTGCCTATCAGATAAGAAAGGTGTCGCAAATTTGACAAACGAAATTGCAAAATATCTGCTGTTGTGTTGCAGACAAAAGTATCCGTAATACCGACTGCACATATCGTCTTCTCTCATTAAAACTACTAGACGATGACCGAGCTTTGTTCGGTTTTTTTTTTTAATAACGCCATCTTGTTGTTTCTTTAAAGCGGTTAGTTGCCCTCAATTAAGAAAAATTGTATTATTATTCGCCAATAGATGTCGGGAATGCCGGATGATTATTGAAAACCAGAATAAAACAACATTTTCTGAAAATAAATTGTAGCCAGATCGATATATCGCCCCCGAAACCCCCTGTATACTAAATTTTATGAAAATCGTTGGAGCCGTTTCAGAGATTCAGATTATATATATATATAATTACAATATATTATAATAAAATAAAAATTGAGTTTTAGTTTAAAAAAGTTATTACGGCTCAGAAACCGAAGGCCTGTCCGGGACACGACGAATTTGGCCGCCACGTGTCCTTGCACCGCCACGGGCTGCCACACCGCCACGGGTTGCCACCACCGCCACGGGTTGCCACACCGCCATGGGTTGCCACACCGCCACGGGTTGCCACACCGCCACGGGCTGCCACACCGCCACGGGCTGCCACACCGCCACGGGCTGCCACACCGCCACGTGAACGGGCTCTACCACCACCTCTTACAAGCCCACGCCCACTTGCTTCACAGTTCTTACTAGTACTATTTTGTGCAAAATAAAGCCAACATAAACCAACTGAGCACGCAAAATAAACACACGCATGGTTAAAAAATGTTGAACATTAGAAGTGCTAAAATCAACCAAAATCAATCAATCTAATCAAAATTACCATAAGTTACAAAGAAACATTTAAAAAATCTAATCGCTAAGAAAAAAATTAAAAAAACAAGATGATTGGCCTATGTGAAGAATCTGGTATCCTAATATCAAATTTAAAAAAAAAAAATCAAATATCTAAAATAAAATAAAAAATCATTAAATAATTACATATGAAATTCAAAAGTCATGTCCACAATATTTTTTCCGCCGGCCATTTTGTCATTTGACCCGCCTGTGGTAAGTCCGCTTAGCGGACCTAACGGTTTTTTCGTATCTTAACGGTTGAATTTTTTACATTTGCTACTAAAATACACGTATTTTGTACTTATTAGATTGAAGTTCACTATATAATGATCTGATTGCACAATAATTTTAATAAATTTCATAATTTTTCAAACAGATATCACAAAACAAAATCCACTTACGACTTCGAAAAATGACTTGGTCGTAGCTTCGACAGTGGTTTTTAACTTAAAATGTAAAGGACATACCCCTATTAGTAAATAAATTTAATTAATACTTACTGTTGCATATTTCTCAGCCGAAGAACAAAATTTTTCAAAACAAATAATAGCTGTACGACCGACTAATTCGCGGGAAGCACTTAAGTGTATAATCTATGGGAAGCACTGTTTGAAACTGCCAACAGTGCCAACGGCTAAATCAACCAATGAAGTAGGAAACCTATGGAAATGAAACGTCAACCAAAATTTCGTGCCGCTGTGACGTCATCTGGCCACAAAACATGGCGGCTTTAGTGCTGTACAAAAGATTTCAATGTTATCAGGTTTTATCGATAAACGTTTTTGGCTCATTTTATTTTAAATATTGTTGAGTATTATTTATTTGTAGAATTTATACTTTAATGGGAAGTAAGTAGGTATATTGTTATGTGCAAATATGATATGATTTAGATGGGTGAAATCTAAGACAAGTTCGTCCTTCGAATTTGCCAAGTAAACGATATGATGATTTTTAAAAGTTGCTACACTGATTTTATAAAGTTGTCGTTTGTCGCAAAACATAAAGATATGGCGTAGTTCAAAGCCATCAGCCCATTTCTAGCATGCTAAATGTTATCGTATTTTGAGTACGTGTTTTTCTTAGACTATTACAATCTATTTTAATTGTTTTGCTGACTCTAAAGTCCGTAACATACTACCGCAGCGCACCCCAAGGAAGGTGCGCCGCACCATTTGAATCAAATCAGAAAAACGAATTATTGACTTTGTATTCCATTGGCAGTCACAAAACTCTTCGGAACGACATCTTAGATAAATAACAGGTTAACTATTAACCTTTATTTAATGCAGGTTTTGAACCGTATTCTTTGAAGGAGACGATTATATTCAAATAAATCTGTATTGACATATCAATAAAAAAAATTTGTCCAAATGTACAGATTGCCGCCTTTGATAATAGACGACTCAAATGCTCTTTTTCAAATCGCATGGTACTTCAGAAATCCATGGTGCTAAGTGAATTAAATTTAATTTGGCCGTGGAAGATACAGATTTGCGCATTCTCTGCAGAGAAGAGTCTTTATGTCATGGTCTTGCAATTTTAAGGAGTATCCATTCCCTGCAACCTTTTGAAAGTATTGAGATTTTTACTTGACTTTATAATTCCATAGAAAAGGTATAATTTTAACTAGTCTGTGTCTTCGAACCGTTTATTTCTTGTACTAGCCTGTGCTTCGACCAAAATGTCAAAAAAGCTATACACGACGTATGATTATAAAATTATGTTGAGTAATATATTGTTGAGCTAACGAAAATTCAATAAGAAATATGACTGAGGATCAAGATGGTAAAGACTCACAGTCAGATTCGGGTTCCAAGACATTCATCAACAAGAGCAAGGACAAGAAATCTAAGATACATCGTCCGTTGACAAAAGTGATTATTTACCCTGTAACTTGTAGCCCGTGTTTGTAATAGAAACATTTCGTAACGGTTTGTGTACTTTTTTCAGATAATTCTTCGACGTTTACCGCCCACGATGACTGAGGAAACGTTTTTGGAGCAAGTATCGCCTATTCCAGAGCATGACTATTTTTATTTTGCCAAACCGGACCCGACTTTGGGCAATAACCTATTTTCTAGAGCGTATATCAATTTCGTTAACGTGGAAGATATTTTTCTGTTCCGAGATAAATTTGACGGTTATGTTTTCTTAGATGAAAAAGGTGTGTATTGAGTTAATTATGTAAAAATATACCATAATAGTTATTTTCATGGTAAAAGTCACATATTATTTGACATATTATACGGAAATACAAAAAAATGCGTTCTAAGTTTGAAAATTATAGCATACCATAAGCGTTGGAATTGATTGTAAAAAAAGCATAACAGAAAAAAATTAAGAGCGTATAGAAAATGGGTAATTCCAAATGTAATAAAATGATGTACTCAATTTATCTCAAAATTTTCTTTATTATAATGAATATTATGTAATAATTTTTGTATAGAAATATAATTAATGAAAATATTATCATACCACCTCTATTTGTATAGCAATTTATTTTAATGTTATATTTGTTATCCTCCATCTTTATTAAATTTTGTATGAAAGCTTTATCTTTTCTGATTTTACTCCAAATAGGAAACAGCACAGCAAGAAATATATATATTTATTTGACAGTACTTATTACTGATTTACCTCTCAATGAATTAAAGAAAATTTTGATTACAGGTGGAGAATATGTAGGCATAGTTGAATATGCACCCTTCCAAAGAATTTCAAAGAAAAAAAAGAAGAAAGATCCTAAATGTGGAACACTTGAGAGTGACCCAATTTATCAAGAGTTTATCGAGAGTCTGAACAAAGATCCTGAGGTTGAGAGCCAACCTAAACTAGAATATTCTTACCCAATAAATGATGGTAATTTGATCAGTTATTTCTCATAATAAAAAAATATGCAAATCTATTTTTATCTTTGCGTAACGTTCACAAATAGAAACTTAATCTTTGATCTTTTTTAGTTAGTGAAAAAAAAACACAATCAACACCTTTGCTGGAATATCTAGCCGCACGTAAACTAGACAAGAGAGGTAGAGATGAACGTCGTAGGCGCGATAATGACAAGAGAAAAATGAGAATTGAACGAAAAACAAAGGAAGGTCCTATCAAGGTAAACCTTACATTGCCTGAATTCTATTAACTGTCAAACTAGTGGGACAATTTTCATACATATAGAGGAATTTGAAGAAATGTAATAACATTAAAAAAAAACAATAATCAGATTTAATCACTGTATATTCCAGTCCTGTGTACCAGCTAGCTTTAGAAAAAACTAATTAAGTGTTCCCTATTAAGTGTGTAATGCTATTAAATTTCCTTAGAATGAGGTTTCAAAATATAAGTCGTAAGCTTGTCTGCTTGAATGTCCATGAATGATAAACATTTGTGTCTCAAGTGTCTTGGTACAGTAGTCTCTTATAGCATGACTTATTAACATTATTTAACTTGGATAGTGAAATAGGTAAGAACACTGTTTGTGCGGATGGACCATAGAGATGTGATCATAGAGACAGTGTCTAAAGAAGGCCAGAGTGTATATCTTAATAACTACTGGGACTTATGTTTTCTTGAAGGTGCTCAAATTAGGAACCTCAAGTGATATTACTGTTATAACTCTAAATATATTCCTGCATTATTGTGCAAATTATCAATAGTTCAATTCATGAATAGTTCCAGTAAATACATTTCATCATTAATGTACTGTTTGATATAGAAACATGGCGAAGAAGATGCGACATACAAAAGTGACTGCAATAACTTTGAAAAAAAAAGAAACATACAGTGGTGTGGACAACACAAAAATTATCCCAAAACTAAATCAGAATTTGAAGTTGAATCAAAAAGTTCCCACAGCTCAGACGAATTTATTAATATCAATTCAGATTGGGATGTTCATTTCCCAGCACTATGCTCTAAAACTCACAATACGTTCACTTTAGTGTCCAATTCCTTAAACGAGAATTACTTAGAAGATGGTGCATGTAAAAGTAGCGGTGATCCGTTTTTAAAGGTTCAAATAGAATCTTTTTTAAATAGCTGTAGATTATTGATTTCCATGTGAAGTAGGAGAAGTATGTAGTCTTTGAAGCATAATTTATTTAGCTTGAGTAAAAGTATATGGAATTCAACCTCACACATTAAAAAAAATTAAAAACCTTATTATTAATGTGGTTGTAAAATTGTTATTCGTTATTATTAAATTAAAATTATTAAATAATAATTAATAAAATAATATAAAAGATTGTCCAGAAGTGTGTTTGTCAATATTTAAGCAAACTGTAAAGTAGACTGGTACTGTTTCTGTATACAGTGTTCATTTAGGTGTTTTTTTTATTGCTTAAGTGGGTGAACGAGCTCACGGCTCACCTGACACTAAGTGGTTACTGGAGACCATAGACATCTACAACGTAAATGTCGCCAGCTATCTTGAGATATGAGTTCTAAAGTCTCAGTATTTAACGGTTCAAGGGCTGCCTCACCCTTCAAATTGAAACACATTACTGCGGCAGAAATAGACAGGGTGGTGGTATCTACCCGTGCGGACTCACGGCATCCAGTGCTTACCCATCCACCACTATTGTGTGAAAAAAACCTTTATGGTGTAAGAATATATAGTTTTTGAAATATTCAAAACTGGGTGCATCTAAGAAGTGCAATTTCGGCACTCAGCTTTGACAAAGATTTTATATATTTTTTAATTATGTCGTGCGAACTTCTTAGTGTTCCGTCTATTGACATAGAACAATGCTATGGTGTTTATGAGTGATTAGCCAGAGTTAGGCAGACCTGAAGAACAATAGTCTTTCAAATCGAGACTTTGTCACTAAGTCTTAAATGACAAGTTATATATTATTTATATGAGGAGATATTTTGTTGAGTTTTGCAGAATATATTTAAAATAAAATATGAACATATAAAAAAAAAAAAATTGTGTATACTGTTGAAATGTAATTTTCACATAGACTTTTTTGACGTTAGACGTTTTAATTAGCACTTCAATTCTGTAATATAAAGTAATCTATGGTATTACTTCATTTTAGGAAGAAGATAATGAGGATACAGAAGTAAGAAAAATTAAAACCAGAGAATCTGAGAAAGAGAAGAAAGATTCTAAAGAAGATCAAACAAAACTGGACGACGGGATGGTATTCGAATCTAAATCATACAAAGAACGTAAACCTAATTTGAAAATTGATAAAAAGAAGAAATCTGAAAACGATAGGACTGAAAAAGAGGACGAAGTAGGAGATGATCTTGACGGGCAGAAAAAGGATAAACGCGAAAAAAATAAGATACAAGAATCTCCACGTGAGCAAAAGAGTAAAAAATACAGCGACACAAGGAAAGAGAGAATCAAACAAAATGTTTTAATTACAAAATCTGAGAAAGAATATGCTCTTTCGAAGCTTATATCTCTATGTCCCAAAAGTACTGCACTCAGTAATGATATTAAACCATTCACTCAACTGCCTCAAGTGAAAACTGATGACTTATCCAAGATTATTGATGGAATGGATAAAAAAACAAAGCTTGAAGCAAAAGAAGAAACGACACGAAACTCAAAAGATTCAGACAAAGTTGAGACTAAGAGTAATGTACGCAGAAATAGCCTTGACTCAAATAAAGCCACAAGCAATGATGAATCTGATTCAAAGAAAACAACCTTCGAAGAAAGACCAAAATCTTCGGAACGTGAAGGATCGGAAGAGAAAGAAAAATGTGACGGCGAACGTCGCGCTGAACGCAGAATAAGAAATAAGGTTAGTCACTATAGCGGTAAAGGTAAGTATGTATCAGGTTTGTTTTCAATAATAACTTCATTGATATCGTTTTGAAACAGGATCGTCCCAGTCTCGTGATTTACCAGCCCGGCATGGGGAAGTTTAGTAAACAGCGTCTCGCGAAAGAAAAGGAAACGCTCCCGACGAAAGTGAGCGACAGTGAAAAGAAAGACACTTGAAGATACGGTACTTTTCCCAGTTATTGGACGACTTTAAACGGATATGACCTGAAACTGGCACTTGATGCATGTCCACGCGGAGTCACTAAGGGAGGACATGAATATGCCAAACGAAGGAACAGCTGCTGTCGTGTTCATTGAAGCCTGCCCTAATTGATTTGTTTAGTTTATATGCATTATAAATGAGTCGGAAATCTTCAACATAAAAATCGAAATATACCTTTCCTTGTTTTTGCCCTCTTGTTTATAGATTATGACCGATTTAGTTCAGTTTGTTTATTTCAATAAAATATAATATTTTAATTGGGAGTGCACTGTTTTTTCATTGTAGAACTTATTCCACTATAAAAAAAAAAGTAATAGAAATTTAAAACCAATTTATTAACTATCACAGTTAAATATAACTTTTTTTTTAAATATAATAATTTACTTATATTATTACATGGTAGAAAAATATTAATCACTACAATAGTTTTAATACTCTCTCTTTCATGGCAACCTTACAAAGAAACAGGATTAATTTTCATAAGAAAATATTATAAAATTCCTAAATAACTTTTCATCAGTAAAATAAAATTCTGCGTTACAAAAGCAGTTGTGCATATAAAAAAAAACTTAACTAGATAACAGAACTGTTAATAATGTAGTATGTCATAAAATTACAAAGTTAAATGAATATATAATTTTTTGTAGCACCGTCGTAGCTTTGCGAATTTGCTGTCGTAATAAATAAAAAAGTAATGTAAATTACTCTGATTACACGACATGAGAGGCATGCAGCGGTAAATAATATATACGCGTATAAATCCGACCTAAAAACAGGAAACCCAAATAAGAGGATGTAAAATCTACTAGATGTGGGTAGTTATCAACCCAATACACCAATACGACTGAAAAAGGTGGAATGAAACTTAAACATGAAAACCTTTACTAAGCCGCGCTACCCTGCTCGGCTGTTTTATTCTAGGTAGCAGTTCGAAATGTGTTTTGCTCAGGGTCACTTTAGATAATTTCGCAATTGACACGACTGTCAGCGACGGTGATCACTTACGAATAGGTATCGTTTGCCTATAATGTGGCAATAAAAAAAACAAATGGTAGAAATTAAATTTCCCCAAAAACGATCGTACTACAGCATGTTGGATTCTGGTACAACGGAAATGGAAAACATCGAAGAAAAATCTAATCGAAACAGAATAGTCATCCAAATTAAAAGTGTACTGGTAGTAAACAGTAAGTATGGCGTCCGGCTCATTATTTTATACAATTAAACATATTTTGTTCTCTCCATTTCGTAAGAGATGCGAATTCTCTAAAAAACGCACAACGCAACATTTATTATTATTGATTTCGAAGTTTAAGATTGGTAAGATAAAAAGATTATGCTGATTAAGATAATGCGATAATATGTGGAGATCACAAACCGAATAATTAGCGCAAAAATACAATACCCTATATCTTTGGTAATTTCTACTTCAACTATTTTAATATCAAATTAAAAGCTTAACTAATAGATCCTTGTTACGTACTATGCTTAATGTCAATTAAAATAAATTAATTTTTTTGCAAAGCCTTTGGGAGAAATAATATATAAAATGTACCTACCCAATTAGTTTTTGTTGATTAACAAGACTCACAATATGTTAGGGATATAGTACTTATTAATATGTATTAAATTTTAGTCAGCCTTTAGCAGCCTCTATCTATTTATATAAAAAAAAACATTACAATAATAATCTAGTACAATATATGCATATCAATTTTGATACTCAAATCATATTATGTTAGTTTTACTCTGCAACCTAAATTATATTGCAAGATTTTAGACATAAATACTTAATGTTTTTAAATTCACAGAAAAATAAATTATATTAAAACACAATAATGACGACAACCCTATTTCAATTTGTAGGGCAGTTAACCGTTTAAATAAACCCCGTTTTTCATCAAACTTGTGTGATTTTTCCAAAGCTGAAGCTGTTTTATTCCACTGCTTTCACTTTAGAAACCGTATAAAATAATGTAAGTCTTATGATAAAATGTTAAAAAAAATTGGATCGAGATAGTTTAAATTTGCGTAAAGCAGTATTTATCAAGTATTATTTGACACTATGACATGTTATCTAACAGCACAACTGTGGCACGTTTGTCCGCATCGCCCGAGGGTTTTTTTGTCTCTTTAAGCTTTTCCGGTGACGGCTTCTTGGTTTGCGCCACATTGTGTCGATGCATTATGTAGAGTAACAATATGAAGCCGACTAGGAATCCGAAAAGACTGCCACTGATAGTAAGCCATGTTTTCCGTGCCGCTTTAATGTTTTGTACCTGGAACACAAATCTTATTTTTTTTAAATATCATAACAAATCAAAGTATTCCCATTTTCAATTTATAGTAATATTACCTGTAGTAGTTCCGCTTTACATCGATTGAATGTTGCGTTGTTGATATTCATATCAGTGCCGTTTAAGACAGGACACGATTCGTATTCTAAAAACAAGAAAAAACAATTAGGTATTTATTATCTGCTCTACAACACTTAGATAATTTTTAGATAAATCATAAAATTAATTTTTGAACAACCACTTTTTTCATTAATATACATTTGTAGACCAGCTCATCTGCTCAGTTGGCTTTAAGCTGTTATCGCAGTCCATAGAAACCCCAATTACAATGGCGCTAGCCATATTGAGACATTTTGAAGCTCCCACCACTTCCCATTCGACTGTTTGTGTAAACAAGCTCGTCGGGTGTCAAGTGGTTACCGGAATGTATACTCATTACAATACGAATGCCAGCCAGCTTGAGGCATGAGATAAAAGGGTTATTAATGTACTGTCTCAACTCTTCAAACCGAAAAACATGACTACTTCGCGATATAATTTACCATAAGATATCCGTCATCACGGAAGTTATTTCAGAACATGTGCTAAGTACGTATTTCATTCGAAATATTTGAGCCTTTCTACGGGATTTGAACATCAGTATAGTCCGCATCGCTTGATACGTGTACACCGGTTGTCTTAAACTTTAGGCCGTAGCGACTTGCAGTCCGTAATGGTGGCATTTGATCGACAGCATTTACGGGTTTCGGTAACCGCTTAGAAATATGTGAGCCTTTGCTTTCGTGGGAATTCAAGCTAATCAAAAAGACATGAGGTCAAATTTATTAAATTGGACTAGAATAAAATCGATCCCTTCAGAATTGTTTCGCTATGGAAATAAAACCAAAGACACCGTTAAGATGGATAAAATAATATTGTTTTTCATCCACAAGTGATATTAATAGCAATTTAAATACGTGAAATATGTGTCTTACCTCCAGAATTTAACCTAGAATAATCTGCGAGCTCAAAGTAAACAGATTTATTTTGAAACCACATTATCGTGGGCTTAAGATCACAAATTTTAATATTGTCTATAGAATCTGTTATATCGACTTTTCCTAGATTACACATGCTAGAAAAGTGATGGGGATCTATAGAAATCAAAGGATTGTGTGAAATGTTGTAGAATATTAGCTGAGAAAGAATTCCCCATTTCGGAAGTACTTTAATCCTACAATTTGACAGATCTAGCAATTCTAAAGGCGCTTTCACTGGCTGGAATGAAACCAGATCATTCAAACTCATATGAATCAATGGATTTCCTTTTAGATACAGTTTTCTTAGAGAAGGCAACTGAAAAATCTTTTTTGGTAATTCCAAAATTACGTTATTTGAGAGATCCAACGTCTGTAAGTCGGTTAGACTACTGAGCGCATCATCTTCTATGAGATAGATTTGATTATCTGCTAAATACAAGAATTTTATACTAGTATAGCTTGACAACGTATCTCCTGTTAATTCTTGCAGCTTGTTGTCGCTGAAGTCCAAGATCTGGAATTATAATAGTTAAGGATTAGGTGTTGGTTTTGTTATGGAGACCAATATTTTTTTCCCTACCCAACCGCTGTTAGCCTCGAAGGGCTATCTCTGGCTTCCTATTAGAGCTTTATCGGTTTGGTAGGCGAGCTCATGGGACTCAAAATGAGAGAACTTCCCAACACTTCGGTACGCAGCACTTCGGTAACAACTTTTCGGTAGGCAGCGGCTTGGCTTTGCCCCTGGCATTGTTGAAGTCCATGGGCGACGGTAACCACTCACCATCAGGTGGGCCGTATGCTCGTCTGCATACAAGGGCAACAAAAAAAGTGCTACTCCGAGCAATGGCAATACTTTGCTGAATTTACTACCGGATTGGAATCGCGATGCACTGAAATTTTTTGGGGAAAAATTCAGTAGGTTGTATAGTAACTGTAGGTGGCCTAAGTTGCACGTCGAACCCTTCGTCGTATTCGATGACTTCGACCAGAAGAAAACGACCTAATTATGTTTATTTGTGGGCATGAAAATTTTACTTTATTAGTCACAAAGTTTTCCATATAAGTTGGCTTAAATGCATTAGCCATAATTTTATGATACGGCCTAAACAATAAAAGTAAAATGTTCACCTCAATGCCACTTCTAAGGCTCGGTATCTTTGAGAGTCTGAGATCGGCGCAGTGAGCTCCGTACATGTCGTAGGCATATTCATAGGTGCAGTGATTTGGTTTTGCTCCCAGAGCTTCGATTTCAGTCATTCCTTTGCTACATGTTGTTGCACAATACAGTGCCAACATAAATAATATCTCGTTTATTCTGAAATGAAAAGTAAACACATTTAGATTAGACTGACAGAACAAACTGTTTATGATAAACTAACGATAAATCACCAAAGACGGGCTTAGCTATTGTAGTTCGTTATCTGATTAACGAATTTAAATTGAACTTTAATATTTTTACATCGTTTTACTTTTTGCATTCAAAGCCAGATGAGGTAACGGCACTTCTAACTATGAAGGTCACTGTCACTAGTGGACATTAGTAATGCTAGGGGTTCAGTCAATAACAACAACACAACAACAACAATTACAATAACAAAAACAAAAACACTTAAATGCTGTTTCGAAGCTGGACAAGCCAACTCATCGCCCATCTATGTGGAGTCCGTAGACGCCTCCTGGTCGTGAGTGTCTGCCTATCTACAGCAACTTGAGCAACTTAAAAACTTCATTTATTGCATTTAAGTTTTTTTTTATTGCTTAGATGGGTGGACGAGCGCATAGCTACCTGGTGTTAAGTGGTTACTGGAGCCCATAGACATCTACAACGTAAATGCGCCACCCACTTTGAGATATAAGTTCTAAGGTCTCAGGATAGCTACAACGGCTGCTCCACCCTTAAAACCGAAACGCATTACTGCTTCACGGCAGAAATAGGCAGGGTGGTGGGGTACCACCACGGACTCACAAGAGGTCCTACCACCAGTAAATTCATTCTGCTATTCAGCTATCATATCCTGCCATCCCTTAATACCATATCGTACGATTGTTTCGACAGAATGTCGGTATAATAGAGCAGACTGAAAATAATTTACCGCTAGTATTTTGTACTTTCGTACTGTCATTAGTAAAAATCGTGTATGGTTTTTTTATCTAACCAAAAGGGACGGTCCTAAGAAGAATCTACCGATGGCCAGGGGTTTTACATATCCAGGGACAGCCACTGCTTACTGCTGATTCCTGGCCAAGCTCAATGCAGTGTCTTTCGTCGCTTATAAATTGGGCATTGATAAGGCAAGCTAAGTCACTAACTTGCATTAGTTCAAACTTTAATTTTGAATTTCAAGGAAATTTAGTCATTTCACGATTTATTTATCATTATTATTTTTTGAGTTTTATTCATCAACCATTACTAATTAATTACTCGAAAGTGTCTAATTATTATTTATTTCTCTTTTTGACTCACTGTTTGTTGTAAGTAGATAATGTATGTACAAGTTTAAAGAATATAGTCATTGCGTTTGTTCCCTTCAGGTCAAGAGGTTATTCTTAGTCATACAAACATTTACATTTTCTCCTTATTCGAGGTTATCGCATCCTAACCTTTGGTATAAATATTTTGTACATGCATCTAGAACTTCTTCGTAAACTTACAAAGCTTACGAAATATCTTTTTCGTTCATGCCTGGTCTGGTTATCCTGGGGCCGGAAGTATTACTTTGAGAAAACCTGGGTTTATAAAAAATTGGAAAACCGATGAGCCTTTCGATTCCCTTTTACATCGGCAAATGACATAGTGGATGCAAAAGAAGTCGTCGCGGCCTAAAGGATAAGAAGCCCGGTCCATTCTTATCTAGCGATGCACCGGTGTTCGAATCTCGTATGCCGGTACCATTTTTTATAATGAAATATGTACTTAACAAATGTTCGCGATTGATTTCCACAGTCAAGGAATAACATCGTGTAATAAAAATCAAAGCTGTAAAATTAAAATTGAATATTATTATAAATCGCAGAATTTTAATTTTACCGAAGATTAAATTTGTATGTTTCGAAAATGCGTGATCTTGCACTCTGCGTTGGGCATTGTTGGTCGTGACAACGTGAGACTGGTGTAATGGCTGTCTCGTCCCTTTAAACCGAAACGCATATCTCGGCAGAAATAAGCAGAATCTTGGTACTGACCATAACTACCGTGTCGGTATTAATTATCCTCGCTGCGATTTCTGGTGCGCGGTTGCCACTCAAGAACTTTTCAGCCTCAGCGGCCATTTGTTCTACGAGCAATGTGTTCTGTCCACTGGCACTTCAATCTTGGAATCCTTCGGATTACGTCAGTAACCTTGGTTCTTCTTCGAATCTCCTCATTCCTGATTCGATTTCGGTAGAAAAACTCCGAGCAACCAAATGAACTGTGGTACGTAAGTTCAAATCCCGCATGCAAGTACTATTTTTTGTAATAAATACTTACTAAATACGTGATCATAAACTACTATGCAAGTTTTAGAACATCGTTTAGTCAAAAAAACCCAGCTTTGTCAGAATCAAACCCGAAAACCCGGAAGCGGTGTCCGTAGGTACTACGATCCTCCCTACATCTGCCTTGAAGTAATTATGAGTTCCTGTTTGAAGACTGGAGCAGCCAATATCAATACCATTAAGACTTTGACCTAAAGTCTCAAGATGGGAGGTAGTATTCTGTATGCTCCGGTAACTAAACACAAGGTGGGCCGTGAGATCATTGACCCATTTATCTATTCAATAAAAACATACCAATGATGCAACAAAATTACACTCATACAACGTCCTAGTCTCTATTATTCGACGTCTCCAAATATTTATCTATTCTACATAAAATCTGGAGCTCGATATCAATTTACAAATTGCGTCGTGTGTACATAGCCGTCGTGTATGACAGTTTTCACGTTACGAAAACGATACGTAGCGACGCGACGGAGGTAGACGGAAAACGCTGATAGCGAACAAAATTAATGAATATTTAGTTTTTCTTTATTTATCTCGAAGTTTTATATTTCATCCCATATCGTCTCATCTCATTTCATATAATTTCTTTCCAAGTGATTAATGTCTCAAATCAATCAACTTCATTTCATTTCATTTCACTCCATATCACTTTTCATAAAAATGAGAATATAAATTAAAATAAGACATGACGTAAATGGCTTAGTTACAGGTCCTAAAATCTTTTTTAAAAAAATAAACAGAAATATCGGATGTGATGAGAATTAGGTAGGTATGTTATGTTTTTGATGATTGATGTTGAATTTATGAGTTGCATGTATGCATGGCCCATAAGTCCTTTGATATGAAAAAAAATTTATTAAAATAAAACTAATTACATTATGAATTAAATTTTTATTTACATAAAAAGCTTAAAAAACGGGAATTATTTTTTGAAAATAACATCTCCTAAATGTAATCCGTTGCGATCACGGCACTCTTGCAAACGACGTCTAAAATTGTCGATGACTGCGCGGCACGTCACTGCTGAAATGCTTGTCATTTCTCTGCGGATGTTTTCTTTTAGGGCCTCAATTGACCGCGGGTTTGTGTCGTATACTTTAGCCTTAAGGTAGCCCCACAAAAAAAAATCCATCGGGGTCAGATCTGGACTACGTGGAGGCCAGGAAATGTCTCCTCTCTTAGAGATAACTTTGCCAGGAAAAAGTTGACGGATAACGGGCATAGCAGTGTTAGAGGTGTGAGAAGTGGCCCCATCCTGTTGAAACCACGTCCTGGCATTAAAGCCTGAAAAGTTTTGCAATTCTGGTATGAAAAACTCTTCGATCATAGCCACATATCGCTCCGACGTAACAGTAACTGCGCGCCCTCTGCCATCCTCAAAGAAGTAAGGCCCTAGGATACCATGGGCTGACATAGCGGCCCAAACAGTCACTTTCGGACTATGTAAGGGCTTCTGATGCTTAAGTTTTGGATTGATGGGGCTCCAATAGCGGCAATTTTGTTTACTAACATGCCCGTTAAGATGGAAATGAGCCTCGTCAGAGAACATTATGTTATTGAAGGAAGTAAACCGATTCAACATTTCATTCGCATAATTTTGTCTTTGAATACCGTCAGTTTCCTTTAATTCTTGAACCAACTGAATTTTGTAAGGGTGCATATGTAAATCTTTCTTCAAAATCCGTTGTAACGATGTCCTGGATACGTTTAATGCTCTGGCGCGCTTACGAGTTGACTGTGTCGGATTTTCGCGAATAGACTGTGTCACTGTGTCTATGTTTTGTTCCGTACGTGACGTCCTTGGGCGACCCAACCGCGGTTTATCTAACGTCGAACCGGTCTCCTCGAACTTAGCAACCCAGTTCTTAATCGTTTGAAGAGTTGGAGTGTCGTCAAAGTTGTGTAAACCTTTGTGTTCTCGAAATTTACGCCGCGCAACGGTTGCCGAATTGTCGTTTTTATAAAACTCGCGCACACAAAACGCACGGTCCGCTCCGGTAAAACGCTCCATCGCGACTAAATTCCCAGAAACCGAAGTTACTCCCCCCGCTTCCCCTGCACCGCTCACGCGCGCCCTGTTCGTTTTATTCAAATTTTACTTTTCAAAGGACTTATGGGCCACCCTGTATATTGCGACAAAATTTTTTCGAAGGATTTTTAAGGGTGCCAATGTTAAGAGCCCGTTGGTTGGTAATCAGTCCATAACCACCATCACCTGAACCACCAAAGCGGCAGGTTGATAGGTATATGAGTACGAAGTCACAGGCGATCCTGTGGACTGAATGGTAAACAGTCGACGTCGCCCTAAACACGTCATTAGGGATCCTCCCGATCAATTAACGGTGCTTTTAGGTTCAGCACCAGTCACCGTCCTCGCCGAACCCGCCGCTTGCAATGAAGGGATCGACGAGTAAATTAAACCATAGACACATCCCACTGAGTTTCTCGTCGGATCTTCTCAGTGGGTCGCATTTCCGATCCGGTGGTAGATTCTGCGAAGCACTGCTTTTGCTAGGGCCAGTGTTAGCAACACTCCGGTTTGAGCCCCGTGAGCTCACCTACACGTCAAGGAGAAGCTGAAATAGCCTCTCATGGCTATCAACATAGGAAGGAAAAAAAAGATTCATAAGTACCGTAACATTAAAATAATTTAAAGTATACACCTATCTTGGTCCCCTTGGTACACTTATCTTTCGCTTATTCGAGATTGAACACGTTTTCTACGTAGTAGGTATTCATGTTCACTACGTGTAACATGTAATGCGTCTATCAGCATATTTTTTTATCGATGCTCTCATGAAAATGTTCATAGAAGACAGTTTTCTAATGGCTGCTTTGACAATACTTCATTGTCGTAAGCAAAAAATGCATTAAGTACATTTTGTTGTTACAATCGCACATAAGTTACTCGGGTTCGTGTCCGCATAATGCTTTTGAAATGATGAGGTGTTGACTTTCTATTAACATATAATGTTACCTATATCTATCTACCTTAATAACTTGTGCATGTCTAAACATAAAATTCTACTGTATCAATAACAAACTTTACAATGTAATTTAAAAACTTCAAAAACCCTGAATACTAAAATAAAATTAATATAATATAATTAAAAAAAATTGCATTATTAATTTACAAAAACAAAATATATTTAACGGTAGGCAGCGGCTTGGCTCTGCCCCTGGCGACGGTAACCACTCACCATCAGGTAATAAAAAAATAATCTTAATCCAATTAATTACGCGAATATCTTGCACCTACGAGTAAAACGAATTGGAAAAGTCGTCAACTGAATAGGATATTTTTATTTGTAGTTTAGTGACTTTTATATAAATGTTAAGGGCATCCTCCCACTGAAGTATGTATGCATCCTCCTTGTTACCAGTGTGGTCAGAGCGTGGAAGGCCCAATCTCGGCGGTCCGTGCTGGAGTCATGGTCCAGACGGCTGGCCGATCCTTCGGCTGGTCGTAGGACCGTCGAGGCGATTCGCCCGGTTCTTGTGAATTGGGTGAATCGTGACAGAGGATGCCTCACTTTCCGGCTCACGCAGGTGCTCACTGGGCATGGTTGCTTCGGTGAGTTCCTGCACCGGATCGGAGCCGAGCCGACGGCAGAGTGCCACCATTGTGGTTGCGACTTGGACACGGTGGAGCACACGCTCTTCGCCTGCCCCGCATGGGAGGGGTGGCGCCGTGTCCTCGTCGCAAAAATAGGAAACGACTTGTCGTTGCCGAGTGTTGTGGCATCGATGCTCGGTGACGACGAGTCGTGGAAGGCGATGCTCGACTTCTGCGAGTGCACCATCTCGCAGAAGGAGGCGGCGGGGCGCGTGAGAGACGCACAGGCCCGCCGCCGTCGAGCGGGGGCCAGGGAGGCGGATCTCGCCCAAGCCCTGGCCCTCTAAGTGTTTCGGGTCCCCCTCATATGTCGGTCTGGGGACCGGCGAGGGGGACCTAAGAAGACGTCGTGCAAGCTGCTCTGCACGCGTTTTACGCATGAGCATCCGGGTGATGGAAGGCCGGCTATCCTCAACCCACGCTGGTTCTGACCCAGCGGGGTATTCCGTAGGATAGACCATTCTAACCGGCGCCATCTAGGCGGGCTTCGGATAGCCTGCCGACCGAGAGGGCTGGTGGTCGTGGCGCCGACGACCACCAGTCCGGCGTCCCGAGGGGGAGGGTGATGGGAGAGATGTGCTCCGCACTAAACGCTTCACTTTCCCCCCTTTGCCTTTTCATGAGTTTTGTCTCATGCGAGGTTTGGACGTTGGTTGTTGAGAGACAGGAGGTTTTAGTCGGTTCGACTCCGACATACCCCACCCTCCATCCCCAGGGAAGGGCGGAAGTCCGGCGATTTCCTCCTGAAAAAAAAAAAAAAAAATCCTCCTTGTTAATAGTAGATTAAGTAGTGTAATTGTTTATTGTTTATTGCATTATTTATAAAATTGTGTACAAACAGCACATTTTTTTTGATTAGTCGTGGGCACATGGCTTATGTTGCAAGCCAGATTTTTCTATTTTTACTTGTTATTTTTTGTGTATCTTTTTAGCATATTATGTGTATTGTGTGCCTAATAAATAAATTAAAAAAAAACAACAATTTTTTTTTATCTTGTTGGTACTGGTCCCTCCAGTATTAGAGTGAAGATATAAATCATCGATGTCAATCCTTGATGCGAGTGCAAATTTTCATGTTTATCGGACGTACCTATTTAGGTTGGGGAAAATGATGTTCAAAGATTCCATTGCACACAAACATACCAAGTTAATAAAAGAGTTTTTAAATGTAGCTAGTGCTTGTTTACTAACTAAGTAACCACAAACGGATAATGAGAATAAAATATTATTGGCTTGTCGTAAAGTACGTTCTTACAAATCTTTGTGAAGCTTATCATAGATATATACTAAACAAAACGAAAGCAACAGTGCTTACTGGCTTAGTTTCAGAAAATAAAAGTGGATCCTCGGTATGATAATGATGACGGTATGCGGATGACAAACGCTCTGCGGAAATAGTTCTCTGAAAATACTATTTGCATTGTATAGCCGAACGGAGAACCTATAATTTTGCGCCGGTCTCGCGGTGAAAATCTAAAATAGCTTGGTTATTCTTAACGTTACGTCAGCGTAAATAATGAAAATAATAGATGCGGAATAACAACAAATTAGAGGGCGCGGAGTAAAGGTATAATGGTGTCGCAAGATAATAGGTGTTCTCGTGGTATGACAAGCGATATAGGCTAACAAACGAATCTGTTCTACCCAGATCACGTGTAGTGTAACACTGGGCGTAAATTGCAATCATGCTATCACGATGTCACTGCAAAACATAATAATTGTGTTTCCGTTTTGTTGCACTTCGTGTAACAGTATTTTTTTTTTATGGCTTAGATGAGTGGACGAGCTCACAGCCCACCTGATGTTAAGTGGTTACTGGAGACCATGGACATCTACGACGTAAATGCGCCACCCACCTTGAGATATAAGTTCTAAGATCTCAGTATAGTTACAACGGCTGCCCCACCCTTCAAACCGAAACGCATTACTGCTTCACGGCAGAAATAGGCAGGGCGGTGGTACCTACCCGCGCGGGCTCACAAGAGGTCCTACCACCAGTAAAAATATATTTACCTTTTCACAATCATAATCATAAATTGACACAGTATACCAAGTAAAAGAAATCATAAAGTCTTCAAAGGAATCATTCTCGATGTCGAAAATAATTTGACTCGAAAATAATATGCTAATTCAAACCGCCCTCGCTCTAGAGGCTTCAAATATCGTGAGACAGTAGTAAAATCGCTTAAAACATCGTACTTCTACTTCTTCATCGCTTCTTAAGCCAACTGAGTGGGTCGCGTTTCCGATCCGGTGTTAGATTCTGCGAAGCCCGGCTCCTGCTAGGGTTCGTGTTAGCAACGCCGTCAGGTCTGAGCCCCGTGTGCTCACCTACATGTTAGGGTGAAGCTGAAATAGCCTCTCAAGGCTATCACCATAGGTAGGAAAAAAAAATAGTGACCTTTTTCACTGACAGGACCATTCACAATTAGAGTCCGAAAAGTGAAACTACTAATAAATAACAACCTCATTACTGATAACTATGAGTCTTTGCACATCGTATGTTGGGCAGTATGAACGCCTTAAAATACAAAAAAATCATATATATGTTTGAGTTTGTTTGACTCAATCAATTCTTACTATTACTGAAAAAATTATATACTAAAACATATCTCGATAAACAACATTATATGACTATATATACATACTCGTATAATTAAAACATATTATTATGTGATATATTTTCTGTCAATTATAATAATGTTCACAATAAATAAAAGACTTGTACGTTATGTATAGACAACTCAATATAATTTTGATTTTGAGCCCCGTGAAACTTTTGTATGAGATGAATCCTAATAGGTACTAATAGAAAATATAACTGTTGGTATGAATCAGACCTCAATTAGGAGATCATTTTGTATATTAGCTAGTCTTTTCATTCGAAGAAGGAAAACTACTGATAAATTTTAAGAGAAGCAACTCTAGATGACGCACTAATGTTGTATTGTTAATTCCTGTTTTAATTACCAATAACAAAACTGATAGGTAAACGATGCAAACCTGACCTTATTTTTGTCAAATGAATCGTGCCCTAGATAATCTAGATACTATTTGTTTGGTCTTTCATCAATGTACGTGTAATCTTGATAAGTAGTTAATGTTTTCACAATACTGATAACCGCAACCGCTTTGAGTATTCTACATGAATTGTGAAGAATGGTCTATTAATGTTTTCGTGTGTTTGATGCTAGCTGTCTTTTTCCTAGTAGGTACGTTTACGGCCTGTCTGCGTCAGATTTATATATGATCTGGATTATATATTAAACAATCAGAATTTATAAGAATTATAGGAATATATATAATATTATATTATTTTATTGATAATGTGTTTTTAACATTTTAATTCAATCATATTGGTTTAGACATACGAATATTAGTGCCTTATTTTTCTTCTCAGTAATTGCAACTTCAATTGGTCGAAGGTCAAATTAATCACTTCTAATTGAAGATTCAATTTGAGCTTCTGGGAACTAAAGACAGAGAATAAGGCTTGGTGGCAAGACAATAAAAACTAAGAACTATAGTCGGATTTTTTATTAGACGAAGTAAACTGACGTTTACTGTGTTGTCAGTTTTTGATGAAATAAAAATAGTGTTGTGACAAAGTGAACGATTGAAAAAACTCCTGAATTAATGAAATTGCCTCGATTGTCTAGTGAATAGTTAGTGTGCCGAACTGCCGATATCGGGCACGGGGTTCGAATTTTAGCCGTGCTTTGTACATACCAACGAGTTTTCGACGAAACATTATGTTCCTATGGTATCTACCTGTACTGAATACCGAGTGTTTTAAACATTAAGAAAAACATTGCGAGGAAGCTTGTAAGACTGTCCTATTTCCAATGCATCATATAGTTGAAACTATAGATGTATAAAATATAACAATTATAGGTACATAGGTAATGAAAATAAAAAAAACTGATTGTAGTTACATACTACTAGTAACATATTATTATATTGGATCACTTTAATACAATTTTATTGTAAAATATAAATAATATTCTTTTATAGTTTGAAATTAATGAGTAACTCTTCACACTCATTGTTCATTTATGTGATTGAACGAGAACTGAACGCATCACTATTACTTTAAATATAGCAACATTATTTCACAAAGTGACATTAGCTACTGTCAGCTGGCTTCGTCTAATTAAAAATCCGACTATAATCCTTATTCTAAACTAAAAATACGCTGAACTGATAGAATTATTTCGTGTACGTATTGTCAGAAATTATTAAATGAAAATAATAAGCTCGGGATGACACCGTAAAAGTAGCTAGTTCTAAATAAATTATAGCTACGACCCGCTAAAACTGAAACAAATACAATTTGTTGTGTTACGGTAAACAGAGGCTTAGCTCTGTCCCTGGCGTTGCTGACGTCCATGGGCGAATGTAATCACTCACCATCAGGTGGGCCGTATGCTCGTCTGCCTACAAAGGCAAAAAAATAACTTTTAAGAAACACGATTTTTATTTAAATCTGTTACATATAAAATTTGATACTAATAATATTTCTAGGATGCACGTTTTGTATGATTGATTCCACGACATCCTATCCATCCACTATTAGTATTTGTAAGTAGGTATGAACAGTGGCTAGGGACACTCCTGCGCATAGTGCGTGGCGACCCCAATTGTCTGATTGATCTTTATGATGTGCCTGCCCAGTGCCCACGCCCCAGTCAATGTTAATCGAGAGAAGAATTGATTCACTGCAACATCACAGTGTAATATTCGATTTGCGACAATCATCTACAATTCTCTTGTTATCTGAGTTCAATGTCTTTGCAAATGTATTCATGGATATGCACAATTTATATTTAGATAAAAAAAATCCTGTTACTAGTTGATTCTACGAAAATTAATGAATTCCGCAGTTTTAACTGATAAAGACATTTCAAAAAACTCGATATCTATGATTCACGCGCCTCCGTAGGAAAATTGAATGAAGTTCCAGGCGAATATTGTCAGGAAATTCTTCGTGCTAACTAACTACATTAACGTTAATTTGATAATTGACTAATAATATATCATCGTTTATTTCCCATTTCGCTGGCTACATGATTACGATAATGGTTTTGTAGATAGACTGAGACTGTTTAATGATATCAAATTGGTAATTACTGCTGTATGTACAATTCAAACAGTTGTCGCATTTTTGTAAATGTTAAAATTATTGATTCTTCTGTGTTACGTATCAGCGTATTAGGTATGTGTGATAGTTTTAAATTACAACTTTATGCTAAATTTTGAATTTTTGAACATTTTTATCAGGCCTTAAGTGGAGTGGATATGTTATCTTGATAAAGATTTCCATTATTTCATTGTCTTAAGTGTTAGTAATTAAATACAAATCGAAAAGTAAATTCCGATAGTCAGGCGGTAGACTTGTTTACAAATGATTGCAATAAAAGCTATAAATTAGAATTTTGAAGGATAAAAAACTAGAGTACAATTAATTTAAGCTTACTGCGTAGGGCTATAATAAAAGCTTAAAATGTCATTACCTGTACATCTTGTACATGATCCTCATTCTAATCACTGCAAAATTATCCGTTTTAGAATCTTTACATCACTTGATAATACACAAATAAATCGTTGAATATCTTGTTTTCCATTGTATGAAATATAGACACTGGTTGAATTTATTAACGGCGGAAGACGGCGAGTTGATTAAATTAAAAACGTACTATCGCGAGAGATCCTCCTACGACAAAGGATCAAATGATACTGGACGTTTTAATCTATTATCAGCGGCTGCCCTGCGTTAGCGCACCCCGTATCAACGCACCGTAGCACCATTGAGACAATACCGTCGTCAGTCAATCATTTAGACCAGATACGAACCTAATACATACATCGCATTATCTAAATGCTGCGATTGGTCGTTTGATTATGTTTATTCAGTAATAGTTCCTGTGTTTGTCGTTTAAAGACTGTCTTTGTGTAAACGTCAAGTACCCATCGAAATGATAATAGTTACTCAGTCATTGTAAAGAAAACGAACTCGGCGGATAAGAAATGTACATAGTTTTAACTACCGAAGACAATTATTAATGTAGAAATGATAATGATACAATAATAATCGAACAATAGAAGAACGTAGCTGCACATTCTGCACGGACATCGTCAGACACTGTTCTTAAGTGGTTTCAATTGGGTATAAGGCGTATGTTCTGAGAACCACGTTTAATATTGTGTGCGATTTTATTAACATAACTGACCGACTTAAGATCCAGCTTGACTCTAAATGAGAATAATATATTCTAACACTCAGTAGTATTTAGTAATAGAAGTGGTTTATCAGGTAGTGTAGGTTCTCTAAGAATAGTTTGATATGATCCCCTTACTGAGGAGGTTCATCCATAATATCTAAAAGCATTGTGCCTGTCCATAGTCCGTTTCTTATGATCTTTTATTGACATACTATCAGTGCCTGAACAAAAGTTAAAGTCGTTTTTTTTTTTGGAACGGATCGTTTGTGTCTGGCTCTGAGACCTTGCTGCTTGGCTACAGCTAGTGGTTGAACTTAATGGCTCAGTCAGAAGGGGACGGTATGCCGGTTGACGGTATGACGGTTTGCCCTTAGTCAAACACTATTGCATGTTCATCAATAAACGAGTCTTAAAAGTGTACAGTTGTTTAGGTCTCTTTATTTTCATTTTAGACAGACGATTGTAGGTCCCACCTGATGTTAAGTGGTCACCGTCACTCATTGACCTCAATGATTCTAGGAGCAGAGCCAAGCCTCTGTATACTGCAATATAATTACATCGACGTCTCATTGTATAGTAAGAAATTTTTCACAAACACGACTTCTTCATAAAAAAAAATTGACGTTTTTGTCGCCGAACTTGGTATAAATATAGTTAGTTTAGAGCCTGGATGAATACAATACTAATAATAAAAGATAACAAGCAACATCGAATATATTTAGTGTAATAAATAGATGCGACTCTGTGTTTTGTGGTTCTTGATTTTACGTAACAACGGATTACCAGTCCACTGGTAATTTAATGTTATTTAAGCTAGTACTTATTGTTATAGGTTTGGTTTGTAGTAATATCATGAAGTAGTGTTGAATACAAAATAAAAATGAAATATAAAAAAGTAACTTACAAACTAACTAAGTATCTACTTATAAAAAGTAGTATAAAAAAGTAAAAGTCTGATATTCAACGACGCCCGGTTTGATTGTACTGGATTTGAAATCCCGCAGAATGGCAACCTTTTTTTCTAATGAAATGCATATTTAATACATTTTTAATAATTACTTATACCTACCACACCGAATAACGTAGCTAAACTGAAACTCACTGCTTATAGCAAGGATTGTCAATTCCAGTGATTTTCATATCATGCTATTCCAAGTAGTCTAAAAAACACAGTCTTTGATAATAATACACATGCCTAGCTTCATACGTTATGTTTATTGCTATAATTGTTATGCATATATCACCCCCAATTACCCTTTTCGGCCAACACGTATCCTGGGCCAGGAAAGTCAAGTACCTGGGTGACACCTGGATGCATCCATGGCATTCCTCCCACATATAAAATCAGTCCACGACCTTGCCGCATTTAATCTCGGTCAACTTTACTCCATGATCTGTAAGCGAAGTAAAATGTCCCATCGGAACAAGGTGACACTTTACAAAACTTGCATACTGCCCGTCATAACTTACTCGAGGGTGGTGTTCGCGTTCGCGTGTTGGTGTTTACGCGGTCCGCACAGACGGACATCATCTAATTCTTACAATCCCGTTTTTGCTGGTTAGCCGTCAATACAGCGTGGTTTGTGAGGAATATTGACTTACGACCTGGGCCTCGAATCAATCCGCAAACACATGAAGTCAGCGTCGGATCGCTACTTCGATAAGGCTATGCGTCATGATAATCGCCTTATCGTTGCCGCAACTGACTACTCCCCGAATCCTGATTACTCAGAAGCCAGTCACCGTCGACGCTCTTGACACGTCCTTACGGATCATTCGGATCCAATACATAGCTCTTGCATTAGACGCCTTCAGCTCTAAGGCTAGAAACATGCATAGGAACCCCGACAACCGTACACGTCGAGCTCGACAAAAAGTTCGACGGACAACCAAACCATGTATCAGTCCGTTTAGTTTTTCATCTTCGGATCTTCTCAGCGGGTTGTGATTCCAATCTGGTAGTAGATTTATTCGTGAAGCAGCTGCTCTTGAGTTGTTAGGTCTCCTTCGACACTCGGGCAGCTGTTAGATAATCCCACCTGTCCTAGCTGAGCCTTTGCTTGCGCACCTGTCCTGGTGAAACTGGAAAGGCCTCTGGGGCACCAGTAATCCTTCAATAATAAATAAAAGCCCATGCTTATTTACACAAATATAAGAACATGAAATAAGATCGCTGAACGTGGCCTCTGAGTTTTTTCCAAAAAGTTCACTGCGCTCTCCGATAATAACCATCATTTTCTGAGACTTTCCCAGATTACATCTTATTTCGTTTCATTTAATATCCTTTCAATTGATTAAAGTCTCAAATTAATCAACTGCACCTCACAGGGCCGGATTTAAACCTAATGCCGCTCCTGGGCATTGGAAAAAATCCGCCCCAATACTGGAATTTTACATAAACTTATAGTTTATATATTTTATGTTTCAAAATTAAAGTAACTAATTTATTGCAGAAACGTATAACGTAGTGATTACTTGCTCAGTGGCAGAAACGTTACCTATCATATGTTATATATTCGAAAAACATAAATAAATATTTGTTTTTTTTTCTAACAATTATAAATTTTGTACTAAGGGAGACTCATAATTATATTACATCATAAAAAAAACGAATTAAATTTCTTTAATTCCAGAAAATAGAAAACTCGATTATTATTTTAAATGTCCTAGGTAATAAATTGATTACCTAAATCATTTTGATTATTAATTTATAACAAAAGTGCCAAAATTATAATTCACAAATAATGGATGAATTGAATTTGTTGAATTATCAATTAAAAAGAAAATTATTTTATTGAGAAATCTTGATAAGACTAAAAAAAAAATTTAATTTCAAAAATTTGCCGCCCTGGGCACTTGCCCCGACTGCCCCTAGTGTAAATCCACCACTGGCACCTCGTTTCATCCAACATTTTTTGATCCGTTTAATTTTGTATTTAACACAACATAAAAATATTAGGCATGTTTGATTCTGTCGCCTTTCCTCTCAGTAAATGAAACTACTAGTAATATTGAGGTTCGACTTTTTGACGGGAAAACGAGGAGCGAAGTTGTGTGAATTATTTTATATTGTTAAAGTGGTGTTTCTTCAGGTTTCAATATTTAATACTGGTTGTTTATTAACTGTTTAGTATTTGTGAAAGTGCACAAATGCGGGAAAATAAAGCATAAGAAAATAAGATCCTCCAAAAAGTCCACTGAAAAAGTCTCAGTAAATGACCACCATTTTACTGAGATTATTTTTCATCCCATATCATCTCATCTCATCTCATTTCATTTCATATTATCATTTTTCATGTAAACTATATATATTTAAAAAAGCTTAGGCGGTATGGTATGACACCTCTGCCTTTCCAGTTGGAAAATAAAACTACTACTAACATTGAAGTTGAAAGCTATACCTACTGTCAGTTAAGTGTTGAATTGTTGACGTTTCGATTCGATGGGAAATGTTTGCGGCTTTCGTTTGTATATTTTCTTTTAAAATAAACAAAGATAACATACATGACTTAATTCATTGCAAATTTTCAAAATGAATGCAACAAGCCTTTACGTTTCTACGTGTCGACTCATAATATTAGCTGATCCCGCTGACAAATCTACGTGGACTGATTTATTTCGTTTGGTTCCGTATTTAAGACAATCTTTATCCTGTACGGTTTGCGGTAATTTACTAAAAGAACCATATACGCCAACAAGTTCTGGGTGCCAACATCATGTGTGTAAAAAGTGTAAAGGTGGTCGAAAAAAATTAAAACCTTCATGCAGTTGGTGTAAAGATTATGAAAATTATACTGAAAACTTACAGCTACGTATACTCCTTCAGTGTTACAAAAAGTTGTGCGAATATTTCATGGGAACAGAAGTGTACAAAACATTATTAGATGAAGATGAAGTTGCTGCCAGTGTGAATGGGGGTACAGTGGCCAGCTCAGGCTTAATAGATTTAATTCAGGAAGGTGCGGGATTTTCAGACGACTATAAAAGTACAGGAGGCCTTTCGAAGTCAGCATATAGCATATTACCATGTGTATACACAAATTCAGCATCAACACAAACCCAACATGGATCTAGTTCAAGTAGCTCGGGAGCAAGAAGTTCCAGAGATTCTCCCAATTCAAGATCAACAGCAAACGGATCTCCCATGTATTCTGTAATGTATGCTGGCTCTGGGAATAAAATCACAATCAAAAGAAAAGCAATGGATGAATTGGATTCACCCCAAAGTGAATCATCATCTAGGGAGAGTAAGGTAGTATGTACAATCCATATTATAAGAAACTATTTTGCTAATTAAGAAACCGAGAGAAATTCTTGCTAATTTATAAACATTTTGATAACACGATTAAAATAGAAGTGGAAAAGAATAATTGAAATTTAAAATAAACAAAACAATGACAAGGCATGTAAAGAAACATGCATTTGTACAGATTAACATTCATTAACTTTTTAAAGTGAATCACTCATGAATTTTAGTCACTCGGTTTCAAGAAACCATCAAATAGATCCCGTAATTCTACGGGCGGTAAGCGCAAAGGCTGCAGATGTGGAAATGCAACGGCAACACCGGGGAAACTTACTTGTTGCGGCCAAAGATGCCCCTGTTACGTTGACAGTAAACCTTGTACCGAGTGTAAGTGTAAAGGATGCAGAAATCCTCACAGGCCAGACGGGATGAAGGTATGTAATATCTGTGCTCATGTTAGTAACGGATGTTTGAAAAATATTTATTTAGAAAAAAAAAATTAAAACAGAATACAATAAAACTGGTTTTAAATTTGGCTATGACTTTAAAATAGTAAAGTCTGTTTCCATATAATTTTAAAAAGCATTGAAAGTGCCTACAAATCACATTAGTTAAAATTATATTTCACTAAATATAATGAGTTTTATTGGTTACTTACAAAGTGAAGTATTTTGGTAATATGTACCAGTAAAAAATAATAATTTGGTATACCATTATTATAATCTTTTCATCCTAATAGTATTTTCATAGAAATATTATCTTTATCCTGTTGTCTTTTATTAATTGGTTATGATCAAAGTGTAGCTTTAATTTGTTTTGGTTTTTTATTTCAGGTCCGACCTCACATACCACAATTAGTGGACACACTGCAATTGACTCTGAACAACCCTGACAGCTCACCATCATGTTCAGGCTCAATGGACAGTTTGGATACTGATACCCTTACCATGGAGGCTATGGAGGAATCGCTTAGTTACACTGCAGAACTTAAATCGTCAAACATTAAAGGTAAATATTGTGTTCTAAGTAATTTAATGTAGAAACAGATGTTATTGTAATATCATTATCAAAATCTCCAGAGTGTCATTTCGACAAATCTTGAGCGGCTTCAGTAAATCATTTTAGATCTCTGGTAAGCTTTCCCTCTCCGGATGTAAATCATCTTAAGGTCAGGTTGAGCACCATTTGAGCACCATCAACACTAAATCTTGGATTTCTACATAGACACGGCCACTACTACCATCCTCTTCCATATGTGTTTCGTAATTCTGATTTCTTTTTGATTTGAAGAAATAATTTTAACACTGATATGTCATTCCAAATATTACAAGTATTAATGTAATTATATTTTAAAATAAAGGAGAAAACATCATCATTTGATAATTAATCAGTGCATAACAACTTGTTATTTAGTTTGTGTCTTATGAACAAACTGATCCGTGTATTGTTTTGTGGGCTTTGTGCTGGTAAACATTAAGTGAACTAAAACTTTCGGTCATCATGTTATATGAAATGTTCACATCAAAGATCATAAACACTGTCTTTCTTTTTAATTGCTTAGATTGATGATGAGCTAACGACCCACTTAGTGTTCAGTGGTTACCGAAGTAAATCCCGTCACCGATATTGAAATATAAGTTTCAAATCTCAATTTAATAGTACAACATATGATCCACCCTTCAAACCAAACGCATTACTGCTTATCGCAAAAATAGGATGGTGCTATCTATCTCTACAAGCTCACAAGACACCCTAACAATTCTAAATTCTTAAATTTTGGATGTAATTTCCTTACGTCCAGCCTTAATAGCAATTTCATTCATTACAGTTTACACAAGTCAATTACAAGAGGTATCACCGTCGTTGCCAGCGACGATAATGATGGACGAGGACCTAGCTGAATCGCCGGACGATGATATGAGCTCCCCACATGACTACACCTTGGCATCTCCTCAGGGTTACGACGTGGACGTCATCTCACCGCAGTCAGCAGAGACTCAAGATGTCACCAGTGACATTGAGGTGGATGTATGACATCCACTTTCAATGGCGAGCGACTAGGGTCTCGTCATCGTCACTAAGTTGACGCGCGTCCAAAGGAACGTTCAGTGCACGACCACAGATGTCACTTATAAAATGTTTGAAATAGTATTCACCAACTGTTTGTAATTCGACGCTTGAAAGGCAAACGTGACTAAGCGACAATGCGTAAACTTTACAGTAGACTAATTTAAAGTTGAAATTAATGTAAAATATACCTGAGAAATACCTGAAAAAAATTCTATTTTAAGGTATCTAGCTGCAGGATTGAAATGATTTTGATAGATCTAGAAATATTTTTTTTTTTGCGCATTGAATATGGTTATTGCCTATCATCTATGTATAAAGCAGTTATTGTTACGATTGCCTTTCAAGCGTCGAATTATAATCATAAGATCATTAAAATTTGTGTTGATCAAAATCGAGTTAGATCATAGATGTATATGTCAGAGTCAATGATTCCAAAGTGTTAAATTATTTTAGATCGTATTTGTGTGAAGATCATATCAATTTTCCTATTCCATAAAATAATTATAGTATTCGTATGAGAAGGCTGGTTCAATTATGTAATTGTTCTATTATTATTATTATGTTGTATGTTTGCATTGAATGATGAATTAAAATAATGAATAATATATCACTTACCCTTAATCAGTTCATAATATTTTTTTAAATAAAATACTTAATTTTAAATGGTGTAAATTTTTATAAATAGTAATTATTTGTACTTAGAAAGACTTATCCAAAGTATGTATATTTTTTATAGATAAAAAAAAAGTTTGAATATGTATTTTTGATTGAATAATAAATAAGCCTACCTATAGTTTCGATTTTGTTACATGTTAACCTAAACGTTGTTAGTAGTTTTTACATTGTAAATATTAAAACCTATTTTCAATAGTTTTGTATGGATTAGAAATTTTTTTGTTGATTCCTTAACATTAGAAAGGAGGTGGAGGTTACATCATAAAAAAAAAGTTTCACGAAAACGCTATAATATTCTTGCCTTTTCGCTGGCCGTAAATTTTACGTGGAATTAGAGCAATAAAAGGTCCATGTTCGTATCAGCATAAATAAATACCAATTTTATTTTCAATACGTATAAGAGTAATTTTTTCTTATCACATCAATCTAAACATAAGACCTTCTAATTATGATTTGTCCTATGATGATTCGTGTTTATAACTAGTTCATTTATACAAAATATTGAGCTATGAATCTGTGATGAATGATGATTTAGTATTTTCTTCGGTTTTCGCGAGTTTTAGAGATAATTAAAGCTACTTACTTTAACGGTTTAATTTTGCTTAATTTTTTTGCCATTAGATTATTTCCGACGTTACGAATACTTACTTTATGTTTTCGTAGTCACTGACCACTAAGGTGTTATTCAGTGAAATTTAAATATGCTAACTACCGTCTATTTTTTTTCAAACATTATTTCTGGCCGTTACGTTTCACAAAAGTACCTAAGCGAAATGACGAAAACTGTATCTGAAACGTCGAAAATAATATAATGACAATAAAAAAAACGCTAAATCATACCGTAAAAATAGTTTTACTTAATATCCATGGTGACTGAAAACTATTCATATTTTTGAGAAAATAAAACAATATTGCATCGATTATTTAAAGATCTTTCTGTGATATTGTTTCCTAACTTCTTAATTTTGTCGAAGTCAAAGGAAGTTGTAGTTCAAGATTCTAGATATTTGGCCACGACTAACACAACACCGCAAACTTTGACGGCGACTTATTGTTTCATCGTGTATCCATTGTTATTTATCCTAAGCTCAATAGACTAATCGCATTTCGCATTTATTTCAAGTCGTCAAAATGACACCTTTATATAATATGCGAGACATTTTTGTATGGATAGCTAGGTAGTCCAATTTTTTATGAATATTCAATACTAGAGATAGTAAACACAAGATTTTAATTATTTCTGAGATGCGTAAAAACCGAAGAAATATTAGTGTATTTATCGCCTATAAATTTCTACGTAATGCTCCGTGTTGGAAGTTCGTAAATTTATTTCAAATTTCAAATCCCGAGAATAGTTTTGATTGATAATAATATATTGTACCTATAGGTATTTAAATTCAATCAATATGAACCTGTTTACTTAACTATGTGGTCGCTAAGATTTGACCAATGAGATTTAATTGAAGCGGCCCATTATAAACCAAGTAATGAATCAAAGTTCCCATTAGGAACTTGCTTCATAGCCTCAAGAAAAAATTAAACATATAAACAATTTCCTGAAATACGTATTTTTTATATTTACTTGTAACACTGGCGTCTCATAAAGGCGCTCTCGTAATTGGCACGTACCAGATTTTCTTTTTAATAGTAATAATAGTTAACTAATCTAAACCTTATCTTTGTCGCTGATATTCTATATAAAGCTATCCTTACTATAGACTAAACTAAAGCTGAAAACCCCTAGAAGCTTATACATATAATTGTTTGAATATCTTATCAGAGTTACAAGCTGATGTCGTTTGCGGTTTTTATACTTTAAGCAAATTTAGTAAAAGTTTGTCTAGCACACCCACATTCGTAACTATTTAAGGATTCAATTTGTGCTTTTGGGAAAAAAGCATGACACACAGCTACAGAACTTCAGTTTTTGTATTTACTGAAAATAACATTGTGCAGCTTTTGCGATTACCAGTCTTCAATTCAGTTTAAGATCATGTTCATTTAAATTTATATTTAATAAATTTATTTTATTACCGATGTTTTATACATAAGAAAATACAATAAAATTACCCGATAAATTCGACCTTCATAAAAATCATGTTAGTAATGGTAAATTAATTTCATTTGTACGTATCTAGTTATTAGTATTTAAAAATAAACCGCAGCGTGCCGTTAAATATGTAATTACAAGTAAGGAATGTTTCCATTGTTTCGGTTTCTGAATGCCAAGAAAATTTAAATATTATGAAATGAAAAATATTTGGTATTTAGTCAAAATGTTCAACCCTAAAACAAGGTCATCCCAAATTTTTTATATCAAGAATATTGTCAATAATGTGAATGATATTTTTATATAACACCGGATTTGAGGAAATTGTTTCGGAGAGCATGTGATGATTCGTGATTCCTAACGCGAATGTGATCACCAGTTCATAAAATATTTAAAAAAGAAATCGACTGATGCGGTCGTTTGTTTTAGACTGCGGCGTTTGACTATTAAAACTAACGGCGAGACTCCGTAACTCAAATTGTGTTCCACCATGTCAAAGTTTATTATTCGCTTATAGCATTCAGGAGCCTTAAACCCTATGTATTACTCATTTTTAAATGGTAATGGATTATTATAGTATATTTTATTCATTATTAAATTGTATAATGATATTTGGCGATGATCTGTATTTCTGATGGTCATTCTTATCTATTAAATGGTACAGTGAAGTTGCTCTGTTGATAAATCTGGAAGGTGGGTAATGGAACTAGTATATGTAATATAAATATATGTATATCAATTAGACAAATTGGGGGATATTAAACTGGATCACTGTATTGATCGCAAAGCCTTTTTTGTGATAGAACTTAATCACTTCGCCTCCAATTTATTTCATCTATGTGCGTATCGATTCTGTAAATTAATGTGATTACACATCCCTTATTAATGTTGAAACTTTTGATTTTTTAATTTCGTATCTGGTTCGATCGCTAGGTAGATTTTCATAAAAAGTCCACACAGATACGACTTAAATCATTTCCTATTGTACAAAATCATTGTGCACCCTATTTCGGAAGCTTAAAGCCGAAGTTTCAATGTTTTTGTTACAATGAAACGCCAGTCACTAGCTAGTAGGCACTCGAGTACAAACGTTTTATAAATAACCCTAGTTATTGAAATCAATATCTATAAATGTATAATATTGATAATCTCATTATTCGAGTGATCAAAGCAAAATAAAACTATGTTTTGTTAATTTACGTGTTTTATTTCCAAATTATTAATCTACAAACAAAAATAATATTACATATTACAAACTTAAACAAAACTTATAATTAAAAAATGTCATTATTAGTATGATTCTGAATTCCATATTCTGTCAAATTCTTGTTTCATAACACCTACTAAAGATTTTTCCGAAGACAATATTGTGGGGGCTTTATTGAAACACTCCATTTTATCCCAGCATCCCCCACAACAAACGTTTCCCAGCAAAATCATGGCGTTCGGTTCTGAGGAATCGATTACTATAAACTCATGCTCCAGGCGAACTTCTGATTTTATAAGTTTCACTTCTATTTTGTTTAGAGTAAACAATTGTAAATTTCGTAGGTCGTTGCTCTTGTGGATTATGATTCTTGTTTTCGATCCATTTTGCTGTTGTACTTTAACAAGGCACTTAGCTAACGCATCACTGGACAGTCTCGGAACGCATACATCAATGGTTCGCTTTGATTTAAAAAGAACATAATAAATGCAGAAAATATTACCCAGTCCAATCATTCTCATATGATCGGGATCATCATCACTATAAAACAAAACTTCGTTCATGGTTTTCTTAATATAATTCTTATTGTTTTTATGTTTAAGCGGGTTGGAAATTATTGTTGAGATCTTTCGTACAAGTAAGTTTGTCGTGGCTAATATTATTTGTATTATTGGACATATCATTGTCTCAGCTATTGTAAATTAAAATTACCTTAAAATTTTAAATTATGACTTAAGAAAACAAGAAATTTTAATGATGGATGCGGTGTGAAATATTCTAATGGCTTCTTGTATAGCGGGTAGTAAAAGAAAATTCACGTTTCATTTTACGAAATCGAATAAATTGATGCAAAGTGACATTGGTGCAACCAACCTCTACAGCAATAACACGATAAAAGATATTTTCTTGTTTACTATGACTTGAATTTTGACATTTAATTTTTTACGCGTATTTTTATTTTTTTAAGAAAAAACATTTCGAACTTGAACATTTTTGTTTCAAGCTATGTCTCAATTTAGAGTTCGTAAAGTTCCTTCAGTTGCAAATGGTGATTGTGGACGAAACAGGCCTTTCACTGTTAAAGCATCAGGGGATGCAGTCGCATGCGACCTCAGACGGAAAGAAACTTACGATGATAATTTTAAACACCATGATAAAAGGAGCAGGAGCAAGAATAAAATTCCCAAAAACGTTCGAAACGATTTGGAGAGTGCTTTAGTTGGCGTAAATAATTCATAATTTTTAACACTAAACAGAAAGTTATTTTTGAATTTGTGATCATTTATAGTTTCGTCTTATTATTTTAGCTATGTGACGTTTGGTTCGAAGATATAAAACCTCATTTGATCCGAAATAATATCAAGGTTCACTTCCACGGCGCGCCACCGGAAAGCGGAGACCACGATGCTCTGGCGGCTCACTTGACTGACTGCTCACATGTCGATCCAGGTGCTGCATCAGATGTACGAGACCCACCCCCTAGCTCATGCATCTGATTTCCGAATTGCTCATTTTCTAATCACACAATCTTAAGGTAACTCTTATATTGTCCAACATTTTAATGATGTAAAAAATACATATGTTTCTAATATTTGCCAATAGAAACAGAGGTTAATGTCGAGAGACAAATACTTATGACAAAATTGCTAGTTTTGAAGGTATAGAAAGGCTGCTAAGGGAATATGTGTTGAATACAGCGTCATCGGCGGCGCAATGTGAATTGTGCCGCTTGCTGTTCGAGGCAGCCAACAGTATCGAAAGCGCGGTGTCGCAGGCTGTCAATGCCATCAGCTCAGCCAGTACCTCCGCCACAGATGCTGCCGTCCCTACAGCTGACAACGCCGGTATTGACGTTGAATCTATACTAATATATAAATGTACAGTGGATTTAACGGATGTTCCGTTATAAGTACTGTGTGCTTAGTGCAAGTTTCTTAACGTTCTCGATAGCGTAAAAGTTAAGCCAAATTTGTATGCAGTTGGAACAGCGCCCCTAGCGGCAAACGTACGCAAACGATCCCATTCCATACAAATATGAGCTAACTTTGACGCTATCGAAAACGTTAAAAAACTCATACTAAGCACACTGAACCATGCATCCTTTGAAACTTGGTATCCATATAGAAAATACATGTAGGTACTTAATGGACAGGCTAATATTTATATGAGTGTTGGACTTCCTAATAATAATGACATTACTAATAATGTTAATTTTAAATGCGCAGCGAAGCGGGCGATTACGGCTAGTATTCTTATAAACCTAATCAATAACACGGCAAAATGCAAGGTACATTGTATTTCATCATACAACGTACCGATTTCTTCTGGGTCTCAAACGGCGCGTTATTTATGACGATTGAATGAAAGGAAATATAGAGAAATTATTTTGGTCTATGTCTTTTGTTTGGATATTATTTAGCGTTATTGAAATACTTTAAAAACTTACAGTGAAATCAGTTGAATAATGTTAATTTATTTTTCTTGTAACATCGGATCTAACTACCTATATCCTATAGCAAAGTGTACACAATATTTTTAACTTTAATAACTATTTTTGGATACAAAGAAATCTTTATTTTTATTCAGAGACATCGTAAATGTAAAGGAGAATCGCAAAAAACACATATTTCATCGAAATCAAAGTACGACTGGAGGGTGCCTCGCCTGTGTCACACATATAGCAATTTATCTCCCGCTGCCTCTCCTCGTCACGACGACCGAAGGATTCGCACAGCTTCGCCGAAAAAACCACGACAACGGAATCAAGTAGGCTTTGAAATACAATACCGTATATATATAAATTTGTATGCTACAAACAATTTACATGATAGATAGGAACGGTTTCCAAAGCCTCTAATAATTTACTATCTGAACTTAAATGAAAAACTAGATGATGACCGAGCTTTGATTGGTATTTTTTTGTGTTGATAATTTGTGTTCTTTAGAAATTATATTTAAATACGAATTACATATTGATAAAATGATGAAATATTCCAAGATCGTTTAGGCATTTTTAAGTGGACACGTGAGTTAAAAAGACACAAATAATAAAAATAAACAATTCATTTTCTGGTCTAACCTTAAACCAGGTTGCTTAACAACGCCATCTGCTAAAGTAGCTTTAGTGTTATTGTGTCTTTAAAGCAGTTAGTTGCTCTCAATTAAGAAAAATAGTTTTATTATTCGCCAATAGATCGATGCCTCCCATGAACACTACTCTAACTCCAAATTCGTAGGTTTACAGGAGGAGCGTTTAAATGAAAAAAGTTGAAAAAATCTTTATTATTGCAGATATATTTATGGTTTTTTCTTGTGTAACTAACTGATTTACTCTTGCTTCGAACCCCATCAATAATGAATTTGTAATACTTTTAAAATAGTGAAGCGATTTGTGTGAAACAAGAAAATTTCAAAATTTTGAGTTAGAATAGTTTTCATTGGAGGCATCGAGATGTCAGGAAGAGGCATAAAGTTGATTATCGATAAAGCTAATTATTGAAAACACGAATAAAACAACATTTTCTGAAAATAAATCGTAGCTAAATCGGTTTATCGCCCCCGAAATCCCCTATATACTAAATTTTATAAAAATCGTTTGAGCCATTTCCGAGATTCAGATATATATATATATATATATATATAAGAATTGCTCGTTTAAAGGTATAAGATAAGATAAGATAAGATAAGATAAGATAAGATTGAAGGTATAAGATAAGATAAAGTTCATTTGAATAGCATGTATTGCTTATTAGAAAAAGTTATTAGTAGGTTCATGCGTGAATCTATAGACGTCACATGTCACTGTTATTGCCGCCCTTCAATTGTTTTGATTGATTTTAAAACTGCAAATAAAAAACAAATCTTCAGTAATGAACAGCACTATTTATCTTCGTGGTAGACGAAATTAAGATCGTCGTTGCCATTATTCGTCTTCGCTCTGCTCTTTTCCATTTCACTGATTATTCGTTTTTTGTATTTCTTTTATTGGACTGATGGAAAAACGAGCTCATGGCCCACCTTGTGTTAAATAGTTACCGAAGCCTTTATAGTTCATAACGTGTATGCTGTCACCAACTTTGGAACATGAGGCCGAAGTCTCGATTGTATTGTATAACGACCGTTTCATCGATCAAACTGTATACACTGCATAATGTACTGTATATACTGCATGACTGCTTCACTGTAGACAACTACCTGCAAAGGTTCTTAATACAAAAACAAAATAAAAAATTTGTAGATTTATTTTTTATCACAAACTAGCTGACCGGACAAACTTCATAGTGCCTCAATCGATAAATAAAAGACGTAAATTTTTGTATAAAATAAACTTAAAATAAACAAAAGGAATCCGTCCGACGGGGGACACATCAAAGGAAAAACAAAATTATTTTTATTTAATTCCGAGCATTTTCATATTTATCTACCTTTTAAACCTTCTCTGGACTTCCACAAATAATTCAAGACCAAAATTAGCTAAATCGGTCCAGCCGTGATCGAGTTTTAGCGATGTTAACCAATAGCAATTCATTTTTATATAAATAGATAGATTAATATTCGTTCACTGTGGAAATAATTCGTGAACACGTAGATAATTACGATTTCTTGATAAACTTTGGTATCTGCTTACTGGATTTGAATACTAGCACAGTCCTCTCGCTCGGCATGAGTACACCGGGTTTAGGTCACTTCAGGTCGTGGAAGTGGAAGCGTTGAATGACTAAAATTTATCATCCCACATTGTTTGATGCTAACCATTTGTCATCAGACAGTCGCATATCAGTCAGGCTTCGACCTGGCTTCGGCTGGCTGACCATTGAAGACTCATAGACATCAACAATCAGATGCTGCCAAACGTTAACTTAACTTTCTATGACAACTTAGGTAGGGCAGGCACGTAAGAGAAACATTGAAAAGGAAAATATGGTTATTACAACTAACATCTTTGCCGACTCTTCAATAAAAGTTTTTGATAAATCTATTCTGTTGCAGTCACCTTGCAGCCGCGTCTTGTATTTGCACCTGTTGTAGAAATGCCAAAAACTTATTTCAAGTTGGTCCCTAACGTATATAAGTATAATCAATTACAGTTGTATCACGAAAAAAAGGCTCAAAAGGCGCAAAAGAAAGACAAATCAACGCAAACGGAGCCTGTCATTATTCGCTCTCCTATAACCATGAAAAAACTGCAATCTCCAAATCTTCAAGAGGCCAACAACAGGACACAGATACCTATTAAACTATTTCCAGACGTAAGAATTGATAACAGGTTACCAGGGAACCGTTTCTGAAAATTAAGACAGACTTTTTCACACTGATGATTGAATGAACCACAATTATTATTATCACAATAATAATAATAATTAGCACAATAATAATTATTTTTTACTGGTGGTAGGACCTCTAGTGAGTCCGTGCGGGTAGATACCGCCACCCTGCCTATTTCTGCCGTGAAGCAGTAATGCGTTTCGGTTTGAAGGGTGGGGTAGCCGTTGTAACTATACTTGAGAACTTAGAACTTATATCTCAAGGTGGGTGGCGCATTTACGTCGTAGATGTCTATGGGCTCCAGTCACTACTTAACACCAGGTGGGCTGTAAGCTCGTCCAGCCACCTAAGCAATAAAAAAAAATCTTTGCAGTGCATGCATCATTTAAAAAAATAATTTTATATGTGGGGTCTAAGGTCGCATGTGATGTGGGAACCTTGTTTTAAATTGCGGGTAGAAGAAATATGCATCAAGATGCCAAGGCGCATTTGCTATTTCTCTTTAAATAGTTTTTCATGACTGTTCAATTATGGTATTTCTTTATACGGCTTCGGAAGCGATATCCTTGATCCTGTAGGTATTTTTTATGAAAGTTCTGAATGTGTTTTTAAATGCTCACCGGCGGTTGCTGCCGATTTATTTGAGACGGTTGTTCTTATTAGCGCACATTA